>NW_010245584.1:4379-8932 GCF_000690775.1 Eurypyga helias | reverse complement strand
AACCATTCTGTGATTCTATGCAGGGTGTGGTAGAGAGTGGTCTGTGGAGGTGCTCTTCATTCACTTATGTGCAGATCACTACTGACTTACAATGACTACCAATGGCTGCAGAATTCAGAAGGGTGGCATTGACCTCTTCAGCAGTTCAGAAATACTTCAGGGGTTCAAAGCACATGGCAGATGATTTTTTTTTCTCTTAATGAAATTCTTATGTTCATGTAATATACTGTAGCTTGGATTTGCACAAAAATTAATTCTGTGCATTTTAACAAATGACTATTTTGAGTTCATCTAGCAAGTTACTTTCGGGAAACTATAAAAAACAGATGTTTCTGTTCAGCATCTGGAAAGAATTGTCTCAAATTATCTGAATTAATACACCTATGAAGAGCCAATTTAAATCTCTATATATCCAGGGGTTATCCATAATGCCCCAAAATCACAAATGTTAGTATCAGAAGTAGTTAAGCATCTGTACAGTTACATTTGCCTCATGAAAAACCAAAGTCTTAAAACTAGTTCATCACCCTTTTCACACAATACATGTATTTTCCTATCGCTCAAGAAGGATTTTTTTTCAATAATCTTCAAAGAAGGCAGAATAAAACATAGCTAAAGATTTTATCTGCATCATCCAGCTGAATAAAACAGTAACACGTATTATAAAACCTGTTTCTTTCCACTTTATACTTTATTTTTTGTCTCAACAACAGTTAACACTATTTTAGAGCTTGTAGCTTTGAAAAAATCTTACACATAACATCTTTTAATAGGTTAAGTATGATAATTTTTTAAGCATGTAGACAATTTCTGCAAACTAATGGGTTTAATTAAACCTTTGATGAAGTAGTAATAGAATGTTATAGCCTAAGGAAAAAGAATTGCAGCATGATGTGTTCCAAGACAGAAATATAATCCATGTTTCAAAGTCTTTGTGCATAACCTGCGCTCTTGGGACTGTAACAGAATGGTAATTAAGAGGAATTACCCTAAGGAAATAACATGGTGTTGGTCATTAAAGGATTCCCTTCTTCCATTCCCAGCAAAGCTAAGCAACAGAAAAGCATTTAGAGATGAATCTCCAAAGTAATACATGCTGCAGTGCAAAATAAGAGACTATATGCTATTAGCAAAAGTATAGACCTTAGTAACTAAGGTAATACATCATGATTTACAACAACATGCAAGATTTTCTAAAACAAGTGTTGCTTACTAGTCAAAATTAATCAATTTCATTTTTAAAATATGTATGGATGATACAATTTTGGCTACATTGCTTAAAAATTGTAAACAGTAATGCTGGGGAAAAAAAATCCGAATAGCTTTTGGGATGTGTTAACAAAAACGTTTTGATGGTTTTTATTACTAGTTGTATATGCATTTACGAAAAGGAAAAAAATCACCTTTCATGTTGCAATACTACTTAAAATAGAGATCTCAAAAGCAAAACCTCTAAACCCAGTTCTACAGAGATTTTCTGCAAGCCTCTAGGTACATTTATACCTTACAATAAAGCATGCTACAGAAATCCAAAAGGTAGCACCAATCTGAATGGATAAATTCACAGTACATCGTAAAGAGGTTCAAAAGTACAAAAACAACATTAACATGGCACTTTACCCAATATAATAATCCCGGCTGAAAGGTGCAGTATGGCAACTAACACAAACACACTACTTCCAGACCCAAAGCAGATCTCACACTGCCTAGTAACTGAGTACAACAGTGGCTGCTAATAAAATCTTACACGTAGGTACTGTAAATTTAACCCACGCTGATGTACATGCCCATTTTTAATAACCTTGGTTAAATCTGGCTTCTGTCAGAGACCCTGTTGGAAAAGGTACAAGATGAGATCAAAGCCTCTAGACTAATGGTAGGAAAAAGTATCAGGGATCAACTGTACAAGGTACTGTACTTCCACAAACAAAGTATTCTCTGCTCTTAAAACTGATATAATTCGTTTTTTCTCTGACAGTGAAAGAAAATTAGCCATTTTTCCTCTGTAATCAGGAGCCCATGACAGGTTCCATGAGCTCAGCTTTGGCTGTAAAAGCATACTCAACATCCCAGATTTCATTCTCTGCTTTAAGAGTGGTTTTGATTTCACAGGTAACAGCTCACATTACTAAGGTTACTAAACACAGACATTGCCTTTGTAAAGGACTTGTTGCTTTGGTGGTAGGTACGCGCGAAACAGTATACAACATTTGTCTCCAGTGAGTGATATCATTTATCAATACAACCATGGTGTTCTGTGAAAAGCTAGGCCAGTATCCTTCATTTTGCCACCAGGTTTATTACCAGCATAGCATAGTAGTTGTCTGCGGTTTTTTTCCTGTCATTTGGTCAGGTTTTGTGGGCTTTTGGTTTTATAAATGCATGGCTGTCTATGTACTGTCACTCAGAAGAATCACAGAGCCTAACACCTAGCACATATTTCACTCTGCCCCTGGAGTTGTCATGCCTCTGACAACATGTACGCAGAAGAGAGAGATGTAGCACCCATGACTGCTTTGAGGACAGAATATATCCAATGATCCTTCTGCATTTGGCAGAACAGATTTGAAAAGAAACAGCATAAAGACATCACAGATGGTCTACGGACCAGCAACCTTGAAAATATTAGTTAAGCATAAATACACAGCAGCGTCTACTTGAATCAGAAAGCTAGAATCAATACTTGTCAAAAGATACGGGTTACCTTATTCATCCCAAACAAGAAAGCACAGATTCAGCAAAGTCAGTTTCTTGTGAATTAGGGCTTTTTTCCTGAACGCCACAAAAACTGTCCCTTTACTTCAGCTGCTTTGAATGAATGCTGCCTGCTATATTAACAAGCATTCTAGGAGAAGGAAAAACACCGTGTAAACCTTGAAATCCTACAAAAGCACTGCAGGCACTATTTATTTTATCCTTACTTAACATGTACTTGCAGTCTTAAAAGTTTCATAGAATTTTAAATCTCAAATGAAACTATTGCTGTACCTAGTATGCCATGGCACATTCATCTTTTATACTGTCGGTGTAATTCTTCAATTAAATTGGTTCATGCTTTTGGAAGCTCCTCCTATTATAACGGCCAGAGTGTTACCCCAAAAGATTATTTAGTGCTTAATTGTGCTTCTGGCAATGATGGATTCATAGGTCTTTCCCTTCCCATACTCTCACTTTTCCAAACAGGTGGTTTAAGGATTTCCTCTAGAGTTTCATCAGTGTTTACAATCACTGACAGAACTATTCACTATTTTGTCCAAATCCCGAATAGACACTTTTATAATTTTTGCGTCCACTACACCTTAATGCTATAAATTCCACAATTTTGATTACACATTATATGAAAAAGAATTTCACCTTTCCTTTATATTCACTTCTAGAACATTGTGTTTAGTACTGCTTTTCCCCTTTTCACAGGGAGATAAGAATTACAGTTGTTTCCTATTCAACTTCTCCTTTAAACACCATCCAAGATGTAAGCAGTATCTAACTGTATGCCCTACTCTGCTATCCCTTTTCCAAGTCACATTTCTCATCTTTGTTGCTTCACCTTGCACAAAAGCCACTCTGTGCCTCTGAACTTATCTTTACATAAAGAAGAAAACCAACAAGGGGGACCAAAATTACATGCTACTTTTCCAGAAGCACACATAACACAAGATGCACATAATGGAATGCTCTTTTTTCTAAACCAATCTTCTAATAATCCCTAAACTCCTACCAGCCTGTTTGACTACCACTGTGCTAACACTTTCAGAATATTAGCCATACTGTTTCCTTCCCAAGTTCACCACCCTCTACATTTAAGCAAGAATTGTTCCTTCCCTAGTAGAGTCTACTCTGCTTTTACCAGAACAGCGTCTCCTATAACATTTTTGCCCAGGCACTCAGCCTAACAAGAGCTTCCTGAAATATCTCTGGAAGTTTACTATCCTGAATAAGCGTTATTATTGCTATTTACTCGGTTTCCTAAATAACTTACGAATACATTTAAAGAGCACAAATGACAGATGTTAACCTGCCTCAGCCATGTAAGTTTGTTACCTGTTAACATCCTTTCTTCCCTAACCAATTTTGACCCAAAAGAGGACATTTCCTCTTTGCTTACTCTACAGGCTCCAGTGAATGAACCTGATGAATCGTTTTGCCTGCATCAACCAGCTCACTGGCTCCTCCAAAATATTCTAACAATTTCTCTTGATTTCCATCTACGAAAACTGTACCAACTCCTCTTTATTTCCCCAGGGAGGCAGTTAGGCCAGTATTTCTTACAAGTGCTATGAGTCGACTTAAATGAAACTTCCTGATCTACAGCTCTCTAGATGAATCTAGAGCTTTTTAGAAAATAGTGCTGTGCTCCATTTCTCAGACTCAGAAGATGAGTTCTACCACTGGCTATGGAAAAATAAATCCACTACGTTGCACCCAACAATCTCTAAGAATTCCTTTAGAGCCACTAGACAAATACCTTCCTGTCCTGGGATTATTCTTTTTTTAAGATTTGTTCTGTTGATATATTCTGAAACCACTTACGTTTCAATGGGACAATTCTTTGG
>NW_010245584.1:0-4348 GCF_000690775.1 Eurypyga helias | reverse complement strand
AGCAGGAATTGACTCATGTGCAACAGAGTCCTTAGTTCCTTCGGCAATAAACACACGTGTAACTCTGTGCCAGACTTTTCTGTCTTGGCCTTCCTTACCTTCCCAAACCTCACCTGCCAATTGGCCCTCCTGAAATTCAGGCAGGCTTCCATTTTTGGGTGAGGGGTTTTGTTGTTGATATTTTTAAGATTCACTCACTCAAACCATCCTCCCAAAAAAAAGAGTATAAGGACAGTCAAACATTGATTTGTCAGAATTCAGCCCCATTCCATTATCTTTCCCAAAACAAAACTGTGATTTTTTTTTTTAGCAAGACCTTTTAATACTCTCTTTACTCTGCTACTTTTCTGAATCATTTTAGAATCATTCCTGACCAGCACCATAAAGGCACCCTAGGTGCCTTATAATATTTTTTTGAACAGCCTTTGTGCTGCCTGTAAGCATTTGTCTTTTTACCTGTTTGTTTTCTTTTTTTTTTTTTAAACCAGACTCTGAATTTTGAAATTGAATACTGCAATGATTTCTTTTTCTCCAACATGGAAATCATTGTTAAAAAGTAGCTATTAGTGTCTTAATTTAGGACCCTGCTCAAGGCTATGAGTTACTTCCCTTGGGGATTTTCTGAAGAGTTGTTTCAATGAGCTACCATTTGCCCATCAGATGGAACGTATCATGACTTCTACCCAAAACAAAGGAATACTGGACCCTCCCATTTCCACAAGAACAGACATCATCTCCAAATTTAACAAGGTCCTATGGATTGCTTCCCAAAGGCTAGCAGCATCCGTAGCAGGCAAAGTGCAATGCCGAGGAGGACATGGTTCTCCCAAGTAGAACTTTGAGGACATGGTTCTCCCAAGTAGAACTTTGAAGTGTAACTACTCACAGGTGAGTCAGAGAAGCTGGTGCTTTTCCCTCAAAGGAAAGCGGTTGGACTAGATGATCTCTAGAGGTCCCTTCCAACCCCTACCACTCATCTGTGAAAGGCAATGAAGGCTCATCCCTGCTATGCCCAGCACCACCCTATCAAACTGCCTGAGCTTACAAGCACTTCTTCCTCCCTATGGGTGAAAACCACTTCACTACAAGGTAGTCAAACAGTTGTTTCACTAGGAGAGATACAACACAAGGACAAATTCAAAATATGAAAGTCACATGCACTGAAAGGTCAAGTGCACTGACTAAAACCAGTCAACTATCATCCAAAAAAATAAAAAAGCCAAAGAAAAAACCCAAAACAACCAGCTAGAGCACGTTAGATAACGGCAGTTTAAAGAAAGAATATTTCACCCCCCGCCCCGTGATTCTGGCAGAACATAATAGGGGAAAACGCTATCTCCCACAAGATGGTAAAACGCTAAGTATCATTCTCCACAGGCGAAGACGGTGCCTTAGCAAACAGAATTGAGATGACAGGCACATTGTCTCATCTCTATTTAAAAAAGCAGTAACAAAAACCTTGCCACAATGCACCTTTTGGGAACCAAATGCCGAAACCTGACTTTAGAGGTTTCAATCCCAAAGCTAACCATTAACTTATAGGAAGTTCTGTACGTACATTACTTAGACAATGTAACTAAGCCATGAAAAGGGAAAATGCGAGCTTTTTATATATTTTAAAAGCAACCAATGATCTTTGATGATACAATTCATAATTGGGAAGGTATGCCAGACCAACACAGCTGGACTGTATAGACTGCATAGGTAAAGCCATTGTTACATTTATTATATATACATCTCATATGACCATTATACCTGACAACCTTTCAGATATTTTTCTAGATATAGGCACTTCCGACTAATTGCTAGATATACGGGTCAAAATATAAAGGGGGACACATACTAATTATTATCCTACCTTATCAGAAAAGATTAGTTACTGATGATACAATAATTTAACCCTTTTTCTTGGGTGAGCGTCACTTGCCCCCTTCTGCCAACATATATTCTTAGTGGTAAAGGATTTAATTCCTCATGGCCTCTGAAATGTTTTCTGTTATTTTTCCCCTCTTCCAATAATACAGAGGAAGAAAATAAAGCTAAAATAAAAGCAAGAGATGAAGCAATGAAAATCACAGCTAGCACTGAGTCCTGAATTCACATTTCTTCCCCAAAGACCTAGCATATGGAGAGCATGAAAGCTGAAATATGGACCAATAATACACCAGAAGACGTTACTACATTTTCCTCTGTGGCTGTTCTCAAGGACCTGAGACATTCCAAATGAAATGTCTCAGCAAAGAGAAACAGAAAGCCTGAGCACCCCAAGGATGTTTTCTCTTGGGCACAGAGATGGCAGACAAGAAAAGTAATGTTTTCAGAACATTTTTACACTTTTTTTTTTCTTCTATAGCAGATCACATTAAACAGAATAAATATGAAAAATGATTGCCTCAAAAAGAATCCCCAAAGCTTATTCCAGTGAACAAATTCACTAATAATTATCAATAAATACGTCAATACTTCATAAAAAAGAGGCAATTTCTCCAGTGACTCATAAGCGTTACAGAAATTGGAAGTATACTCCATTATGCAACCATTGGGACTGTTGTTTTAACAGCTTCACCAGCACGCCTGGTCCACGCGATTCCAGTAAAAAAAATTAACGCTTTCAGGTCCCCGGGCACGCAGCGCTGCCTTGGCAAACGCAGAGGGCCCACCCCAGAGAGTATCGCCACACCTGTATGGTACAACGGGTAAGAGCACCGTGAACGTTTCTTGGTGTGCGAGTGGCAACACACCTGTTCGCCAACGGGGATGCGACATCGCTGTCACCTTGTAACATGGTGCCAACCAACGTATTTACGTTGCGCAGACGCTCCCACTCAGCGCTGACACAACCTGCAGCCTCGCACCCCGGGAGTCACCGTCTTCAAAAATATCTCCAACTGCACTGCGCCTAATGCGGGCGAGGGGGGCACATGGGACAGGCCAGGAACACCAAACCACCCTGTCCTTCATATCAAGAACACAGCCAGCTTGGCACAGCTGTCCGGGCTTTCTCCAGACGCCAGTGATTCAGCATGATAGGTAGGGACAGGACAGATCCACAGATGGAACAGAACAATGCTGCTATGTGAACATTTAACTGGCTGTAATCACCTCAGGCGAAGCTGTCAAAGCCTGATTACCCTTGCAATAGTTCTGCATCCTACACACCCGCGTTCAAAGAAATACTGTTAACCCCAGGCTGTAGTCCTGTTCGAATGAAGCAAGTCTTAACTGTAATTTTAAACAATGAGATGCATAGGTCACATTTAACAAGCTGAATTATGAAGTGATTGGAAATCAGCAGGCTTTCCAGCGCGCTCCAGAGGGATTCCTTACTGTTATTTCTCTTGCATTGTTTGAAGAACTTAATTTGACACAACAAATTGCGGTAAAGGCACAAAAATTCAGCCTAAACACTGTGTGTTAAAGTAACACTAATGAGTACAAGTTTCCAATAGACTAGTTTTAACATTTTCTACTTGTACTCTTGCAATTTGTTCAAACAAATCAACAGGTTAAGCAATCCAAAATGAGTAACAACTTACTGTGAGCAAAGCTTTCCAGCTTACTGAAAAACATGCTGATTCCCAAAACATACTATGGGGATTCCAAGGCTTTAATTAAGACTTGCTGAATACAAAACCATCCTTTTCATATCTCAAGACCCCCTATGTTATAGAATGTTGAAGAGATCTCTGCCCCTGTGTTCCTAGGAACAGCAATCTTAACAGCAGACTGCCCTGTGTGCAGCCATGAACTCCGACAGCCCGGTCTGCGACCGCAAACGTCCGCTCGGCTGTAGTCAAAAGCAGTTCAACATCAAAACCTTCCAGATCAAAATCAAATTATCCACAATTTGAGTGAACAAAAGCTAGAAAGTTTGAACTGTTACCTATGCCGTCCTCTTAATGGACAATTTACACCTAACGAATATATTTTAGGGCACTTGAGTTGTGAAGGATTATTCTCCCCGCGGATCCTGAAATGACACACTTGATGTGCTCCGGAGCCAGGATCTCGGTATTTTACAGGGTCCTGGCTGTCAGACTATCTCAGTTTTATACAGCTGTGTGTACTGCAAAACGTTTTACTTTTTCTTCCGAGAAGCGCAGCGTTCCACTTCTAAAGGCTTCCCGTGAGACTGTGCTACCAAGGAAGGCCGCGAAGAAATAGATCAAGGTGATCGTTTCCATCAGAACGGGGAACCCGCGACCAGCAGCCAACAGAGAGGGCGGCAGCACCTTCCCATTCCCTCTTCCTCGGCGCTGTCAGCTTCTGCAGTCACAAGGATCTCGGCCGCGCGGGCGGAGGAAAAGCCCCGCAGGGAGGAGGCGTGAGGGGCCAGCCCCCGCGGGGA
>NW_010245583.1:0-15425 GCF_000690775.1 Eurypyga helias | reverse complement strand
CGCTGCTACCGGAGCGGTTATGAATTCCTGAGTCGGAAGGGCAGGACACAACCCTGGCAGGCACTAGAGGAGGAGGATGTTCCCGTTCCTGCCCACAGGAGACATTATCACCATTCCCACTCTACAGTAACGCCCACAACTTGCCCTTCCCTATCGCTTCACCTTCGAGGACCCTTCTCCCCTGCTGCCGCCTAAGAGGGGTAGTTTTGCTTTTTGGTTAAAAATCACTTCCCCAAGGTTCTCTGGCCTGAGTAAAACGTGCAAAGCTAAGGAAAAGCAAAAAGAAAAAACAGTTTCCCCTTGGTTTAATTTTTCCTGTGGAGTTGTTTTAATTCTACGAACTGTGCGGTTCCCCCTGACGCCTGCCTTGCCGCTACTGTGAGAAACGACGTGGGTAACGTTACACACGGCCTGCAGCTTCGCCTGAGCATCACCAGCGAGAGAGAACACCCTCCCTCCTCCCTTGCCAGTTCTGACATGAGTAATACCTCATCTCTCTCAGCTGTGTGGAAGAGAGAGTTTTCCACTAGCGTAAGAATAATCCAAGCCATCACAACACGCAACCAGGTACAAGAACAAAAATATGTTCGTTTTTTTGCAGCCCCCCTTTGCACCAGGTTTTTTCTGACTCAGCGAACGTTTCCAGAAGTATACACCGATTCTTGCGCAGTTTGGCTTTCTCGGCTGCCTTCAGGAAGCACACAGCACCCTGCAGCATACTGCTCGCACCAGTTCATCAGTGTGCTAGAGTCTCCCCGTTTTCAACACGCTCCTCCTGCACCCAAGGAAAAACAAAGTGCTCAAATCCAAGCAATTCCTAATTAATCTTAAACTTGATTTCCACTGGGAACGATTCCACAGTAAGAGAAAAAAGAAGCCGTCCCGGAGATGGCCACGCACAACAGCTGAACATTCTGATTATTTTAATTAACAGAATGTTCTGCACTTTGAAAGCCAACAAACAAAAAGATGTTTGTACTTTTATTTTCTGTATTACAGGAACAGAATTCAGAATTTCCTATCAATTAACCGATCAAGCTCAAGGCCAGGCTGGATGAGGCTTTGAGCAACCTGGTCTAGTGGAAGGTGTCCCTGCCCATGGCAGGGGGGTTGGAACTGGATGGTCTTTAAGGTCCCTTCCAACCCAAACCACCCTGAGATTCATTAAGCAGGCATTAACACCCCCCTGTTACAGAGTTAATGAGCTGTAAGAGCTCTGGTTCCATCTCTTCTTCCGACAAGAACACGTCTAGAAATCCTTCGTAATTTCTTCAAACCAGCGCTTTGTGAGTTAATTTCTTTAATTGCTGGTGAACTGTTTTCATTCCCGTGTCTGTTCACAGAACAAAACTAACCAATTTTGTTGCTGCTTTGTTACCTTATTTTTACCGTGTCTTGCATTCCACAAGATAAAGACGTGACACCATCAGGATGAGGATTCTCAATTCCATCCAGATCTCAAAAGGTTCATTTACCATCTGGCCCCAGCATGTCTACGTTATCTCAGCATCTGGCCGCAGAGCTTTAATGGGAACCACTGAATGCTACCCAACCTCACAGGCAGGAAGCAAGCTTTAAGTTACACAATTTTATTCGAAAAAATTCTTTTTTTCCCCAAGCACATTAATCTGTAACCATCCTACAGAAGTAGTGCTTTCCTATCTTTTGGGCCTTTAAACCACACTCTAGTTAGATCTCCTGGGACATACCCCCACCAACCTCTGCCGACTTTGCTGAAGCTTCCAACTATCTAGGCTCTCTAAGCTGCCTACCTTCCAGGAACTTCTCAACCCAGAACCAGACTGACAGCGCTGACATTATTATTATTATTATTATTAATCTTGACTTAAAATCTTACGTGGAAACCTGGTCATAATCCTCTGTGGGAGGGGATTTTTGATCACGATAGCTTTTGAGTCAGGCCCAGCAGCCACAGGGAGTAACTTCCAAGTATTTGTTGTAGGATGAACCTTGTACTGCTGACTGTAGGAGTCCATTCTGTTGATGACTCTTTGTAAAAGAAACAACAGTAACAAAAAGTCAGGCTGTCAATGTACGGTACTTGAAGATATTTAGGAATACAAGTTACCCATTGTAAAAGTGTGTTTTAACATGGAAACAAAGAACACGAATGTTACAACCTCTCCACAAATACAGAAAGTTCAGCTATATGGAGAAATAAATAACAAGGATCTCAGAACCAAGTTGTTAATTTAATCAAAATAAGACTGTACAAACTTGAACACAGCAAAATCAGCTACACTGTTGTTTTACTTGATCAATATGAACTCAGACTTACAGAAAGTAAACACTGCTATATTAACTATCAGCTACCATGTGCTGTCATGGCTAGGCCTTCTCAGAGTTCCACTTGCTGTCAGGATCCTTACAACATTCAGAACATCAATTCCTGAGTTAAAGGCAAACAAACAAACAGAAACAGAAAATAAGTGGTTTGAGGATAAAATAAATTTAAAAGCATAAGTTATACTGAAGAATTTAGATGTTGACATGAGTTTGGATCTTATTAAATGAAAACCACCCTAACTGCTAACCTTAATTAGTTAACACTAACTGCAGTGAAAACCACCCTAACTGTCTGCCACCTCCATTCACTCAGGATTTTACAAAGTTCTGTTAGAAACAGAAACAGAAAATAAGTGGTTTGAGGATAAAATAAATTTAAAAGCATAAGTTATACTGAAGAATTTAGATGTTGACATGAGTTTGGATCTTATTAAATAAAAACCACCCTAACTGCTAACCTTAATTAGTTAACACTAACTGCAGTGAAAACCACCCTAACTATCTCTCACCTCTCAGGATTTTACAAATTTCTGTTAGAGTATCTCAATCATCTCTTCTCCAGGCCAAAAGAAAGAGTCCTAGCTTTCTCCTGCTTCTTATATGGAAGATATTCCCATATTTATTTTGTTGCCTTTTCTACACCTTTTGCAGCAATAAAGTCCTTTATCTGAAATAAGGGGAACAGAAATATATGCCCTATGCCAGACACAGGGAAAGCATTAGTTTATGCAATAGCAAAATGACGACTCTACTATTTTCCTTAATTCCTTGTATTTGATGTATCTTTCTGACTGATAAGTTGGTATTTCGACTGATCTGATGACGAGCTTTTGAAATTCATCAGTCAACCAACACTTCTAACTATTTTGAATTTGATAAATTTTTTTCATTCACATACTCATCCGTTTTTCCAGGTCACTTGTGAAGATAGCAAACAGCACAGGACCTAAGCGCAGGCCCACCGTTCTCTACCGGAACCTCTTTTCATCACAAAAAGTAATTGCTTGTTTGCTGCCTATTATTTAAACAATGCAAGGATCTCCCTCTTTTCCCAGAGCCAGTTAGTTCCATTAAAAGCTTCTGATTAGGGTACCTATCAAAAGCTTCCTGGAATTCCAAACAGACTACATGAACTGGATCACTTTATCTGACTTGTTTGCTCACCCCTTTCAGACAACTCCAGAAAGTCTATAGGGAAGGATTTCATATTGCTCAAGCTGTATTTGTGCCCCCCACCCCCCTCCAATTCCAGATGCCCACTGATTCCTACCTTGTTTTTCTAAACAGTTTCTATTCACCTGTCCAATAGAAGCTGGCAGCTTCAAAGATCACCTGGAATCCTGTACTGGTTTTGGCTGGGATGGAGTTAGCTTTCCTCATAGCAGCCAATATGGTGCTGTGTTTCAGATTTGTGGCCAAAACAGAGCTGACAACACACCAGTGTTTTGGCTGTTGTGAAGGGTGCTTGCACAGTGTCAAGGCTTTCTCCTTCCCACACTGCACCCTCACAGTGATTACACGGGGGACAGGAAAAAGACTTGTAGGGGACACAGCTGCGACGACTGACCCAAACTGGCCACAGGGATATTGCACATATCACGCTCAGCAATAAAAACCAGGGAGGCAAGAGGGTGGCATTGGCTTCCAAAGTGGCTGTTGCTCAGAGACTGGCTGGGCATCAGTCTGCTCGTGGGTAGTGCTGAGCCATGTCTTTGCATCACTTGTTCCCTCTACCCCTTCCCTTCACTTACTAATCTGCCTTTATCATGAGTTTCCTCACTTTTGTTCTCCCTGTTCTTTTCCCTGTCCAGCTGTAGGGGGGTAGGAGGCAGCGAGCAAGCAGCTGTGTTCAACACATGTACGTAAGCAGAACCACATTTGCCACCCACAGATTTTCAGGTTCCAAAGGAAGCGTTATGGAAGAAATCACTACTATTGGTAACTTAACCATTTTGGTTTGGAGGTCCCTAGGACCAGGTGATGTTCATACACGAGTCATAACAACGTGCTACTTTCATGGGCTTATGCTGTCAATTTGTTCCAGAACTTTCAATGCAAGCAGCTAAGCAGAACCACATTTGCCACCCACAGATTTTCAGGTTCCAAAGGAAGCGTTATGGAAGAAATCACTACTATTGGTAACTTAACCATTTTGGTTTGGAGGTCCCTAGGACCAGGTGATGTTCATACACGAGTCATAACAACGTGCTACTTTCATGGGCTTATGCTGTCAATTTGTTCCAGAACTTTCAATGCAAGCAGCAGTCACTCTGCTGAGGTGTTGGCATGTATGTGCACACACATGTGCCCAAGGAGAGGTGATGGCATGGGTTGCAGTCTCTCCGGTTTCTTTCACAGTGAGCCCTCAGGCAAGGAATGTTAAGCTTCTTTACAACGTACTCATCTTCCGTGTTGGTTTTTTTTCCCTGATGATCCTGAACACACTCTGAGAAGCACAGAAATGTACACAGGAAGCTTCTGAAGAAAGGGCAGCAACTGACTGAAGACATGGGAAGGTTTAGTAGATGAAATTTATTAAAAACTTGTAAGCAAAAGAAAGACTACTTGTCTCTGATTCACTATTATTTCTGTGTTACTGCACAAGTACAACTCCTTCAGGAATCGATAAGTAAAAATTACCGTCCTGTTGGCATTCCCAAAACCAGTGTTTCACCGGTTCTATCACAGAAAAAAAGATTCTGCTTTTTTCCAATAACAGTATGCTTGGGTTTAGTTTACTGTCTGTCACCATTTAAATGTTATTATGCACAAACGAGAAAATAATTTAAAAAGAAATTCAGCAACTATTAACACCTTCACGGGAAGGCAGCCACTTTGAATTATCATTCCTAAACCGGAACCTGCAGAAGGTAAAGGGGAAGAAAAAAAAAAAACAAACGTTTCTTCAGTCCTCCCTAATACCTCAAAGTTCTTTGACCCACGTAGTCCTTAGTATTTCACAGAGCTAACAAAACTGTGTTATGTATATTTTTAGATGTGTGTGCATGTGCACACGTATGTGAATTACCTCTGAGAGCTGGATTTGCTGTTGCTATTTTGCATAGGGTAGCGGTAACCTCCTCAACATTCATGTTTCTTACACTGTTCAAAAATCCAGCAGTAGTGATGTTCTCATAGGCTGTTTCCAAAGAGCCAGTTGAAAAGTTCTGGGGTTCGTCTTCTTCGTTTACTGACAAGGACCGCTTAGCTGATCGGCTGCTTGAACAGTCTTAAACAAGAGAAATACTGGTTTTCAGTACGAGAAGATTCTGAAGTCTTCGTGACTTATTTCTCTAAACAGGGCCTTTCAAACCAAGCATTTCCAGTCTGGCACAGCAGCATTGCTGGTAAGGTTCACATCGACTCTGCTACATTTTCACACAACTGAGAGTTGGGAATGCTTTCCATTTACAGAAAATCCTGGAGAAAACAAGGATGGGGAGGTGATGAAAGCTATTTCCATTATGCCTCCAAAAAGGAACTAAGAGTTCCAAGTCTCCTATATTGTAGGTCATTATGATTGTTGTTATTCTCATTGTACTAACTCAGGTTTTCAAAAGCTGAGCTTCCTAGAAAAAAATATTGCTGCTGCACATTAAAAAAAAAAAAAAAAAGCTTTATTAGTATTCTGGGTATTTTTCCCCTCCAAGCATATGATTGCACATCCTATGCCTGAGAAAAATAACCATTCCCTTATGTCAAGAAGGAAATGACCTCAAAGAAATCCAAGATTCATTGAAAAATTCATTAGAAGTACTGAGGCCAACCAGCTGCAATATTCAGGTATTAAATAGAATTTTCCATCCTACAGAACATAATTTTGTTTCCATTAGCATCTTGATTGCACTGGGCCTGCACTAAGCCTCTTCTCCACCAAGGAGGGAAAGAAATGGGGAAGAAAAAAAAACCACGCACACCAGAGTTAAACTTTAAAAACCTCCTTAGAAACAGTTGCCTCTGAACAGAGAAAAGTCAGTCTCATAATTAATTCAATTTTTCCACAAATCCTACAGTGAAGTAGGATGAATGTTTTTGAATAGTCTGCCCTTTCTAATATTTGTAGAGGATGGAAGAGAAAAAAAACCCTAAAACTATTCATTTACACTACTTGACCTTGGCTTTGTTCTGCTCATAAGATCTCCTCCTAGAGAAGCAGGAAAAAAAAAAAATCTCATTAAAACGTATGCAAGGTTCAGTGTTAAGATCAAAGCACATTCACAATTGCAATGCTAACATTACCAGTATCAGAGTCACTAATACCTGCTGAAGTCAGGTCAGACTGTTCTGTGGAATGTTCCAATGCTGCTTCTCCGTTACAGTCAGTATCTAGGATGCCCTACGAGTCTGAAAAGAATTGTGTTCAGAATTTCATCATGGAAACCTCTTAAAATTACAAATTACAACAGTTTTAATGATCATAAAACAAATTAAAGACATAATAAATAAAACAAATTAATTTCTGATACCAAATCTGAAAACTCAAGTATTTCCCTGAACATCATATAGCTGGTAATGAACTCTTGAACAGGCACTGCTTATGGTCTCTCTCTCTACATCTGAAAAAGCACTACATCAGGCCAAGAAGTGATACTTATAGACCCTAACTCTCAACCTGTCAGGTCTAATAGAATAAAAGATTTAGTTAAATAAAATATACAGTTAAAACATTACCAGTTGAAAAAATCACAGTTTAGAATACAAAAAAACCTACCCCACAACATTTCTACAAGTAGAAGGTCAGAAGTTACTTCAGTTAATGTTTTGTAACATGACAGATTTTGCCCTCTTTACATATGAACAAAACAACAAAATCCTATGTGTAAAATCCAACAGGCATGAGGTGAAAGTAAGCTTAATGAGGAAGTAAAGAGCAATAAATAATAAATGAGAACTACAGGCATGAAATTTATCATGGTACTGCCTCTGCAGCAGAGAGAAAGCAACAGAGGGAAGATAGAATATTGGGAACAATGATAAAGTTTATTATAAAGTTGTGAATTAAAAAAGGCTTTTGAAGTAAAAAAACAACCCCACAGAACTTTCTTAAAGTGTCACCTCTGATTCTCTCCAGCTTTTGGGCTGGTATTTACCTGCATTTGGCATTACCCAATAAAGTTCACACTTTAAATAAAAGAAAAAGTAGTTACACAGCTGTGGTAGGAGGGTTAGCTGTTGTGGTGAATGAGGTCGGGACTGAAGTCTGTTCGGTACTGACTATTCTCCAAGAAATGCTGGGAAGGATAAGGAATAATGTTTCCTACAGCAAATATGTTGAGTGTATCACCAACAAGAGGAAAGTTCCTATCACCCCTCTTGACAGTGGAAGAATGAAGGAAAAATCATTCCAAGCATGGAAACTGTGGAGGTTATGGTATAAGAAAATGTAACCTGGAGGTATAGGGAATGAAAGTGGCAAGCACAGCAGGCTCAAAGTACTCCCTGGAACATCCCCATACCATGCCTATGTAAAGATAAGTCAGTCAAAAGTAATAGGAAAGAGGGGGGAGAAAATAGGTTTCTAATATTGTGGGAACAAAGAGACCTCAAAGGGAACAGTCCAAAGAGTAGGACCAAAAAAACAGAAAATGAATGTCAGTAACATCTGATTACATGAAGTGAGTGAGCGCTGGGAAAGGAGATGGGTTAGAGAACAGGAGTGTCAAGGAGGTCAGCAGAGATGAGAAAAGCTGAAGTTAAAATTGAAAAGGGGCAAAAAGAGCAGAAAAATTTAGATGTAAGGAAAAGCATAGGCAATAAGAGACAAGATGATTTTTATCTTCTATCAAAGAAAATAAAACCCCAAAACCCCAAGCACCTTTGAAGATAAAGTATTGACTCCTCAACAGAAAAGCTCTAAGTTTATCCTATCATCACTATAAAAATTCATGTGTTTAATGGCCAAAACTTACAACAGTCTCCACAGCAAGTTTTAAAACTATAATTAAACTAACTATAACAATAAAAATGCACATTTACAGGAATCTAGAGATTTGTAGAACAAAACCAAAACAAAATGCAAGTTACTTTTTTCGATGCAGCCTGCTGACGATATTCCACTAGTGCATCTGTAAGGGTCTGGGAAACTTTTAGGATAAATGAAGCATCATCTTCATTCAGTATCTCAAAACTTTGCTAGGAAGAAAAACAAACAAACAAACAACAAGAAGCAATAAAAAAAATCTGCTCTCTGAAAGATTAAAGTATCATCATGTATAAACAAAATCTGCAAGAACCTAAGTTTTTTGTCGCTATCCTTCAGACATCGCTGAAGTTACAAAGCAAATAAGGTTTTTACTTTTAAGCCCATAATTGGGAGGGAAAGGGGACAGGAAATGGAAGGAGATCTGAAGAGAAGGAAGCTGCAACTCGCCAGTATAATCCTTTGAAAAGGAACAACCCAAGAACAAGCCTGGAAATACATACATACAGGAAAATGTTTTTCCTTAAGTATTTTGGTCTCTTCCCAAGATACCTGCATACAAACGAGTATGTACAACTTCCCTGAGGCAACACAGTGATAACCCATTTCTCTAGAAAGTGGCAAAAGTCCAGAGCATTACTGAGTGGAAAATAGATGCTGCCTTGCCTTATACTAACCTTGTTTTTTTTGAAAAAAGTATTGAAGGAATAAAGGAAATAAGGAAATAGAAGTCTTTCAAACTCTTGACACTTTAGTAGGGGTGCAAGTTCTAGTGATCATAGTCCTCACAAAGCAAGCTACGTGTCATCCTCTTACCTATACCAATACAGTGCTGATGCAAACACTTCTCCTGGGCACAATGTAACAGAACCGCAGGTCTGTCCTAACAATTCAAAGTCTTCTGGATTAGAAACAAACACCTTTAAACACTACAGACAGTGGAAAAAAGTAATGAAAAACTAGCATTACACTCGTATGTGACGACATAACAGGGATTATATTTTTAATGCTAATAGTATTTATCTCTCCTGGTTTGCGTGTTATATTTAAAGGTCTTGTCAAAAACTAGGTGAAAAAAAAAGATTGAACTTGGGCAAGGATATCTCTGCTATCAGGTAAAAAAAGAATTAGAATTATTTTAATGACAAAGCTGAGCATACTGATTTTCACAGTTAAAAAGTATACAGTATGGATAATTATTGAACAACTGGAATTACCCCATTTTATGAAGAGCAAGTCCAAAAGAGATACTTGTAAAATTACTTTCCACTAGGTAAGAAACCTTTAGAATTAAACAATAGAAAAACATAATGCAGCTTTTTAAGAAAATTAGAAATCCCAGTGGTCCCAGATGTCATCATAAAAATATTTTGAGGGGTTTTTTTAGTATGATTACCTAGTTCTGTAACGCCCAGAATTAAGAAAAAAGTTCGATATTGGTAGTAAAAGTTGTAAGTTTTTTGTATGCATTGCAGAAAGAGAAGGCCCCTAACTGCAGTATGATTTTTGTCTCCACTTCACAAACTTGTCTTGGAAAATAATTCTTTTTATAGCTGAATTTTTGTCAATGTAGCCACAGAGATACTGGGCACATGAAGATTCATATGGCTAGAAGTTACTAACCCACATTTGCAATGTTCTGTAACTACACTACTATAAACGCATACCATCCCTTTGCAAGCCCAGGATCCGGGGCTGAGAGTGGCTGAGTTTTTTTTAAATGAACCAAAACACGATGACTGGCAAGCCTAAAGCCCTCCTCCTCCTTGAAACTCTTTCTTAGGAATCAAAAATGTAGTAAAAGCAGATGATACGTTTAATGAATTCAAAATAAACTAATTTACATCTCTGGATACTGTCTGTGCAGAACTTCATTACAAAGAAATTAGGAGTAATAGAAATTCTCAGACTGATATTGCAGAATCTTTAAGAGGAAACATCACTTGACTGCTTGCCATCAATGAGAATCTGGTCATATTCCTTTTAAGAAACTATGTATTGAGTTCAAATCTCTCAGAAGTCTCACAAAAACAAAGAGTAAAGGAACAAGCTGAAGTCCTGCTTTAGTAACTAACTTCCGAATCTCTCTCTTGCTGATACTCATAGTTACCCAGGATCTATCTGAACATCTAGACTGAAAGAACAACATGAAGCGATTTTCCAAAGGATGCCTTTCTTAAAGCACAGGACTGCACAAAGACGGTCAGTGTCAGGCAGAAACAGACAGCAACATTTCCAGGTGTAGGTGTCTGAGCTTTTATTAGTTCCTTAGTTTTGACGTTTCGCGAACTACTTCCCTCTCCAGATTAAGAACCATTACAGTTCTTTGAAAGCCAGACAAACGAACACCAAGATTCCTAAGGCTGGACTAGAATCTGGTTTCAATTAATCCTTTTCCTTAATGCTTGCCCCATAGAGAGGCAGAAGTCCTACAAAAAGGACACTTCAGGAAGAAGATTTCTGCTTTCACTGGGTAACAGTAAAAAAGCAAGAGGTGTTAGCCCTCTGCGTCTGGGAGACATACTACTGGTTTAAGTGAAGAAACATCCCACGAGAATGTCATTAGAGCAAAACCAAATAACTAATTATTGGAACAAAAGTCTTATGTTTGGGTTGATGCACATATATTCCTTTATCAAATGCTTTCCCGTGGCTCCTGGTATTGCACAAAGGTGACTGATGTTGGCGACATCCCCCTCAGAGAGGCTGGAAGTCCAAACTTAACTCTCAATACTGTTATTAATAAAGATGGTTACAAACAGCAACCACAGTTTCACCATTTCAGAACCACACACACAATACTTCTTATTGCTCCTCCATGAAATCTTTTGTAAAGATGAACCCAAATTGTTACAGCTAATTACTGATTATCTTTTCCTTCTAAAATGAGTTCATATAGCACCCTAACTATCTGATATGAACCCATAACAGAGGGTTTTTTTAAAGCAGGAGGGAACATTCCTTTTGAATTTGTAATACATGAGGATTATGCCGTAAGGATAACACAGCTAAATAGAAAAACTAGTTGCCTCTAGAGCAAAACCTGAGGTCACTTTACATACACTACGTTTTCTGTTGATGAGAGAAGTTTACACCTGAGAGCAGTTTCAAGAGACAAGCATTTTACTATCACGGCATGCCGTGCTTCCTCACAGCACACTACGCAAATCCAGTGCAGACAGGTATCATCTACATTTTCCTTTGAGTAAATTTAAAGGGGTTTCGGGGTGGTGGATTTGTTTGTTTTACTCTTCTGAGTTGTTGCCTTTGCTGCCTTCTTCAGTCTTGTTGCCTTTGCTGCTTTCTATACTTTTACTAGGTTCAACTTTCATTTTGCCTGTTCTTTTTGACTTTTTTCGTGCTCCTCTTGAATATTCTTTTCATCTAAAACAACAAAATCAGTGTAGTCAGTAAGGTTTTTCCAATAATGTAATTTAAAATATTCCTTGCTTAGATTTTTTTTTTAAAGGTAACATCAATAAAAGCTGAAGGTGTCAGTAAGGTATCTTGTGAAGTAATAGAATATAAACAACCTAAAAATCAAAGATTTGAATCAGCCATGAAGCACAAGCTAGTATTTCTGATCAGAAATACACTGAATGAGAACAATCACAATGCATTTAGACAGAAACCTAATCTTGCTTTTGACATTAAGTCTACAACCAAGCAGCAACTTCTGACGTTTCTTCAGTTACGTGGTGTTCACTGATTATTACATTTAATTCTGGTTTTGTTTTCAAGAAAATATGCATTAGTCAAATATTTTAGAAGTCATTAAAAAAAAAAAATCTGTCCAACCTGTTTGCTTTTTATTATTCTCATGCTCTAAACAGTCTAGCCTGCAGCTGTTTCTATTTTTTTCCCTGACATCGAAGAACAGCTTATATGCCCCAAAAGAATCTGTGCCTTCCCCCAGAGACATTCACAGTAAAAATTCCTAGTTGTGAATCGTGTCTTGTTTCTGTTCTAACATACCCAGCCATGTCAAGTAAAACTGGGCAGTTTTCCTCGCAATCATCGAGACTGTTCTTTTCTCTGCCCCAGACCTCAAACCCATCGACACACTGCACAAATTCACGTTCTGGAGCAGAAAATAACTACAGAAGCTATAAACAGGCACATACAGAGTAAATAATTCATGCATTGATGAAAGTTTAAAAAAAAAAAAAAGAAAAGGTTATAAAATCATTTTTCTCTTACCTTGGATAGGGTCTGGCATTTTTCCATCCTTATTTTTAGTCTGTTTTGTCATGATTACTAAGTGACGTATCCACATGCTGAACTTTAGCTTTTGAAGGGCTGTCATCTCTATTAGGATCTAAACAAACACGCTTAAAATGTGGCACAACAGACATTAGCTTGATAGAGGAGGGTTCTAAAACTGCACTTCAATTTCAGTTAGCTCTGTTTCTGTGCACTGTTATCAACATTAAGAAGAATTTTATAAGCATTACTATGTGAAAGCATATTAAATATGAACTACACATTAATAACAGTTTTAAATATTTTATACCCTGTTTATAATTACAGACATAAATTCCTTAAAATAGGTAAATGATATATAGTAGAACACTAGATAGCCGTGTGCAAAATTAAGACACATTAGTCAATAGGTTATAGTCAAGAAATGTAGTTTGAATAGGATTCAACTTATTTCAAAACACTTTCCTTAGTTTAAAATGGACATCTTTCCTCTTCAGAGTATGACCTTGCTAATTTAGATCATTATAATCTTCTCATGACTGCTATTGAGCTATTTTAAGACACCATTTACATATCAATACACATTAAAATTAATTACATTAGTTTAAATTCAAATCTTTATTTTTCAAGCAGGTCTGAGAATAAGGTTCTTGTAGCAATTTTTAGCTATTTCCTAACGTAGCACGCAAGTGTACTGTCCGTCCATCTGGAGGACATGGTACTACAATGAGTTTTGAAAGATGAGACTGAGTGGAAAAGTCTCACAGACATCACGTTTCTACAATATTGTAGCAACAGCTGGTAAAACAGGGAGTTTTCTTCCACAGGTAAGAGCTATAGATACACTTTAAGAATTTTGTCTGGCTTTCTGGACTGCAAATTAAATACATGCATGGAGCTCCAACCTGCCCCTTTTGCCCAGTTCATCAAAATGCTCGTGAGTAGTTGGCTCTGCAGAGACTACAGCAGTTACCAGAAAGAAAGAAATCACAGGTAAAGGAGCCTGGGAAGTGAGGGGCACTGGGATGGCAGGAGGGAGGGAGAACAAAGCCATATAAAGCAGGTGTCTCTAGTTACACTGCCCACAGAGTAACTTGTTCGTCCACCAAGTTTTCACTATAACTGTACAAAATGCAACTCAGAACATATGCACACACTACAGTTCTGCCCAAATCTTTCAATTTGTCCTTAAATCAAGCTGATTTAGATCAAAAGGAGTTTGCCCAAATTAGAAATGTACAATTTACATCCCACTGAGCACACTTAAATTCTTGCCATCTCCTCCTCATTATTGGAACAGCTTTAACAACCTAAAAATAAAACCCATTTATGTTAGCTATTTCGTGGGTAAAATTATTCCATATGTATTTCATCAGTTTGTTTTTGGTTTTTTTTTTTTTTTTTTTTTAACGATGTATGACCAGTAGTGTTAAACACATAAGTGGAAATCCCCAAACAGATACTCAAAAAGTCTGTAAGCCTGTTACCTGAACTCTTATTTCCCACAATTAAATTTTTGCTAGAGCTAAAAAAATCAAATAGCTGGTTTCAGAAAATACAGCAATAACATTAAAACAGGTTACACATGCTCTATTTAAAAAGTTCATAGCTGCCAAAACTTCTGGAATACTTATAGGAAAGTACCTTTTTTTGTTTTCTTCCTTCTTTCTTCTCTATTGTTAATGCAACTTGTTTAACCTTGTTTAACCCTTAACTTCATCAGATTCTGCTATCTCAGGATAATGTTGTTTCTAGAAAGTAATGAAACAAATCCTGAATTCACACTTTATGCTACACAGCTCTTTACAGATCTAGCACAGCTAATAATGATGGGAGAAAAATCAACTTTAACAAATGCATAGCAAAACTTATTAAAATTATTGGGTATAGAATCGCAGAGTAATTTAGGAGACTGACGCCATATCTACTGCTCAAAAAAGGGTTGATACTGAATGCTGAACTGATTGCAGAAGGCTTTGTCCATTCGGGTCTTAAAAACCTCTGAATACAAAGGTTCCCATCTCTCTGGGCAACCTGCTGCAATGCTTGACTGCTTTCACAGTGAAAAACTTCTCCCTTGTCTCAAGTACAAACCTCCCCCGTTTGAAGTTATGTTACTGCCATGCACCTCCACAATGAGCCGCCTTCTGCCACCTTAATAACCTCCCCTGAGATATTCGAGGGATATTATTGGATCCCCTGACACTTTTTTCTTCTTCAGCCTGAACAAGCCCAATTACCCTAGCCTCTCCTCACAGGGCAAGTGCTTCAGGTCCCTGACCATCTCGGCAGCTCTCCACTGGACTTGCTCAATTTCATCAATAGCCTTCTTGTCTGCAGTAGCACAAAACTGGACACAATATTCTAGATATGGCCTAACAAGAATCAAGAACAGGGAATAGTCACTCTCCTTGACGTACTGGCCTTGTGCGTATAGCTCAGCGTGCTGCTAGCCTTTGTTGATGCCAAGGCACACTACTTACGTTCAGCTTGTTGTCCACCAGGACCCCCAGCCACTTTTCAGCAGAGCAAATTCCAGCCATTTAGTCTCCTGCCTATCCCACTGCCTAGGGTTAATCTGTCCCACATGCATGACTTAAATACTTCTGGAATTATTACATTTTATAGTATTTAAGAATATAACAGAGAGGCAGTTAACAAGTGTAAGATTCAGTATTGCAGGAAAGAGTTGAAAGTAAACAAGAAATACAAGAGCTGAGAATATCAAACACGTTTCACTCGGCACACTAATTCCCAGAAACAGCATGGTGTTTACGAAGGACATGTCATTGCAAACACATGGCAATACATCCCATAAGAACACTTGCTCCAGAACTGCATCTAAACACCGTATGAACTCAACAACTTCCTGTGACTTTAAGATACATGGGACAGAATACCACCTTTGACCAGATATTTTATGGAAAGCATCAAAATACTTCCCAGAATATCGCTTTCTCAGTTTTGAAGCCCATCTGTCGTGGTTTAACTCCGG
>NW_010245582.1:857-3218 GCF_000690775.1 Eurypyga helias | reverse complement strand
GCGGCCCCCAACATGCATGTGCACACGCGTGTGAACAGACATAGGTATGTGCACACGGTGCTGAAACACCCAATGCGAACCACGCCAACGCGGGCACACGTGTGCGCACACACCCGTGAGCGCTCCCGCTTGCACACATACACGTGTACACGCATGCGGGTGCGCAGATGCAATACGGAACACGCGTGTCCGCACTTGCACACACATACCCTCGCTGGGCCAAAGGTGCGCACGCGTGCACACCCACCCTTGCGCACACACACTCTGAGCTGCTTCCCTCCACACGCACTTGTGCACACACATCCCTGGGCATACACGCTTGTGCACACATGACTCTGCATGCACATCCCTGCGCACACCCATCCCCGCTCACAGACACACACGCGGAGTTGTGCACACGCAGCTCTGCACACGCAGCCGTGCACACACATCCCTTTGCACACCCATCCCTGTGCACACCCATGCCTGCTCACAGACACACATGGAGTTGTGCACACGCAACTCTGCACACGCAGCCATGCACACCCATCCCTGTGCACACACATCCCTGTGCACACACATCCCTGCTCACAGACACACACAGAGTTGTGCACACGCAACTCTGCACACGCAGCCATGCACACCCATCCCTGTGCACACACATCCCTGTGCACACACATCCCTGCTCACAGACACACAGTTGTGCACACGCAACTCTGCACACGCAGCCGTGCACACCCATCCCTGTGCACACACATCCCTGTGCACACACATCCCTGCTCACAGACACACAGTTGTGCACACGCAACTCTGCACACGCAGCCATGCACACCCATCCCTGTGCACACACATCCCTGCTCACAGACACACACAGAGTTGTGCACACACAGCTCCGCACGCGCAGCCATGCACACGGACATGTTCACACGCACAGCTCTGCACACACACAGTCGTGTGCACATTCCTCTGCACACACAGCCGTGCACACACATCCCTGTGCACACCCATCCCTGCTCACAGACACACACACTTGTGCACACAGAGCCGTGCACACACGGTTGTGCACACGCATCCCTGTGCACACACACAGTTGTGCACACATTCCTTGGCACACGTCTCTGCACACACGCCCTTGTGTGCACACAGAGCCATGCACACACATCCCTTTGCACTCACACTTTAAGCCACTCCCCTACACACACACTTGTGCACACACAGCCGTGCACAAACATCCCTGCTCACAGACACACAGCCGTGCACGCAGGGCCCTGCACACACGCACTTGTGCACACATTCCTCGGCACACACCACAGTGCGCACACGCGTGTGCACACACAGCCCTGCCCACACGCACAGCTGTGCACACGCAGCCGGGCACATGGGCCTGCTGACACACACGGAGCTGTGGAGGCACCTTGCACACGCGTGGTGGTGCACACGCAGCCCTGCGCACGGGTGTGCTCACACTCACACAGACTTGCATGTGCAGCTGTGCACACACATGCGCTCGCCCACACCGGTTTGCACGCGCAGCCCTGCACAGACACACAGAGCCGTGCATGCGCGTGTGCTCGCACACACCAGTTTGCACGCGCAGCCCCGCACACACGCACACAGCCACGCACACGCACGCGCTCGCCCACACCGGTTTGCACGCGCAGCCCTGCACACACACACACACGCTCGCACACACAGTTTTGCACGCGCAGCCTTGCACACACACACCCCGTGCACAAGCATGTGCTCACACACACAGGTTTGCACACGCAGCCCCCCCCACACACCCCCCCGCGCACACGCACGCACTCGCATACGCCGGTTTGCACACGCAGCCATGCACACACACACACAGCTGCGCACAGGCACGCGCAGCCCTGCACACACACACACGTGCGCACACGCACGCGCTAGCACACACAGGTTTGCACGCACAGCCCTGCACGCACACACACGTGCTCGCACACACCGTTTTGCACGCGCAGCCTTGCACACACGCACACCCCCGCACACACGCATGTGCTCACACACACCAGTTTGCACGCGCAGCCCCGCACACACACACCCGTGCACACGCACGTGCTCGCACACACCAATTTGCACGCGCAGCCCTGCGCACACACACACGCACACGCTCGCACACACTGTTTTGCACGCGCAGCCTTGCACACACACACAGCTGCGCACACGCATGTGCTCACACACAGAGGTTTGCACGCGCAGCCCCGCACACACACACACAGCCGTGCACACGCATGTGCTCACACACACCAGTTTGCACGCGCATTCCCGCACACACACACACAGCCGCGCACACGCGTGTGCTCACACACAGAGGTTTGCACGCGCAGCCCCGCACACACACACACACACGCACACACACAC
>NW_010245582.1:0-224 GCF_000690775.1 Eurypyga helias | reverse complement strand
TTGCCCACACGCCGCTCCGCACACACACGCACGCACACACACACGCACGCGCTCGCACACACCGTTTTGCACGCGCAGCCTTGCACACACACACACAGCTGCACACACGCACGCGCAGCCCTACACACACAGAGCCGTGCACGTGTGCACTCAAACACCGGTTTGCACGCGCAGCCCTGCACACACACACAGAGCCGCGCACATGTGTCTGCTCGCACACACCA
>NW_010245581.1:35513-39728 GCF_000690775.1 Eurypyga helias | reverse complement strand
GTAGGCCCCCTTCAGGTACTGGGAGACTGCAATAAGGTAATCCTTTATGACCCTCAGATGGTAGTTTGCAATTTACAACTAACATCTAGAGTTTGTTGGTGATTTGTTTTGGTTTTGGTTTTGTTTTTTAATAAAATGGCTTTCCAGTTTCTCACGTTTTTATTGACAAAATGCTTACATGGTCAGTTCTAAATCTCAGTTACTGATCATTGAATAGCAGATGAAAGTTGGTAATAAAGATACATTTCTCAGCTAAATCACCTTAGGTGTACATCTCTGCTTCAGGCTTCCCTTATCCACATACACAGAGCAATCTATTCAATATGAGGGCCACCACCCTTCATCCAAAGTGCTTGAACTCCGTGAAGTCAACCAAGAGTGTTTTCTGTGTGGTGTTCACAGCATTATGCCTTGGGTGTTTCAGTATTGTATTTGTAGTTGCATCTCTCATTTTCAGTACTGAATTCTAACTGTGTAACAGCAAAAACCTTTTTTATTCATATGGAGAAGCTGTTAAGATAAAGAAGCTAGGCAAAGTAGCTGAAATTAAAGTTTTGTTCCTGAATGTGAGAACAGATTGAAAAGTGTAAAATTCACTTTGTAAAGTCCTTAATTTTAAAAAATGTCCTGCTGGACTAACACAAAGCTTTTTAATATTTTGCTGCCTACAGTTGAAATAATTGAGTATGGGATTTTCTTTGTTGTTCAAATGTGTCTGAATTTTTTATCAGATTTCAGTTATGCCTCCCTCAGTTTGAGAAATCTTTGCAAAATAATAGTTTTACATGCTGTCAAAATACATCAGTGTGATATAGACGTTGGCTCAAGAAATAGCTTTTGGGATGTGTTTTATAAGGTCTTAATTCATGTGGCTTTATTTACTAAAAATTAGAACTTACTGTGCAAGCCAAGTCCTAGAAGAAACTACTGACTTTGTTCCAGGTCCTGTCTAAAGTATATTCAATATGTATGGAACATCCCAAGAATTAAAGAAAAAAAAAAATTCTGTCATCAATGCAATACAATAGAAAATTATTCTAATCTAGTCTAGTTTGCTTAATACTCATATGGAGAGAGTTAGGGTTAGGGCAAATTTTAGGTACTTCCAGCAGGGGATTTGATCACAACTTTTTTATTCAACTATTTCTGATGGAATGAAAAAACAGTAATTTGCTAGAAACTATGCAGGGTAGTGACACAACTTCTTTCACTATTTTTCTGCTTGTGAAAGTTTTATTCAGCTGCTAGGAATGTTAGAAAGTGTTCATGCTGAGCTGACACTTGCTGTTTATGCTTGTCAATAGCTATATATGAAATGTGTCAGAGGTACGCTACGGACACAGTCCAGTGAGAAGTACAGCATAATGACATCCTTCTTTAAAGTTAAAAAAAACCCTAAAAAAAAAAAAAAGAAGAACAACAAAAAAAAAACCCACACCAAAACAAACCCCAGAATTTTAAATACTGCATTGGAGAAGAAGCCGCTTTTCAGTAGAGATTATTTCTCCTCCTCTGCTTTCATTAATGATCAAGGACAGGTTGAGGGAAGGAAATGAATTTTCTAGAAGATTCTGTAGATTAAGACTCACAGTATGTTTCGTCCATTTAGAGTTCCTTCCCGCATAGTCAAAAAATGCCCATCAGTAAGAAAACCCAAATCTGACTGCACACTGGTCTCAAAATTCTGATAGTCTTTGCTTCTACAGTTAGAAAATATATTCTACTTGTTACTGTGAGTATCTTTAGAGTGCCTGTGAGTAGTGTGTTGAGGTTACTCCAGGAAAATCTTCTAGTTTTGGAAATAGCTTTATTACTTCATCTGGTGTAAATGACAAAAACAAAACAAAACAACAACAACAACAAAAAAAAAAAAACAGAAAGAGGAGGAAGAAGAAGAAGAAGAAATGAGTTATTACATAGAATATCTCAAAAATATTCTGAAATTTTCAGTAGAAACAGAAGTAGTTGACAAGTACTATGTTTTCCAATCAAAAGACTATTTATATAACCACCTTACTGAAATTTTAACCATCAGTATTAAATACTGTTCTCAATGGATTTTAAATAATTGGCACTATAGGCAATTTTATACACATGAAATGTAATAGGCATAAGAATTTGGAATAATTTCAAAAAGCAGAAAAATGTATATATATATTTCAAGGTAAACAAACCCAAGAGCAATAAACCCTTCAGTCTTCAGACTGGAATTTGAAAAGAATGTCAGAAAACGTAATTATACTGTATGAAATACCTAAATGGGTTAATGAGAAAGTTTTCCACATTTTTTTATATGTCCACAAATTGACTTCAAAGGAATAAACAAGATGAATTAGTAGCCAGTGTGTGATCAGAGCTGTGACTTGGTGTCACAGAGTACTTTTGGGATAAATTACAGGACTGGAACATTGCTAAAGAAAATGACAAAATTGCTGTAAAATCAGGAAGAAGTAAAGCTCTATGCTATAGAATGCTTCAGGGTGAAAAGAGTAACAAAAAATCTGATGTGATATTATTGTAGCAGTCACTAGAGACTGATCAGTGTGACAGTATAGATACAACTTTTTTCTGAGACACTTCCAAAGGAACCTTGCAAAGGACAGAACTTGGTGAGGAGGGATTTTTGTTCCTATGTGTACAAAAAACCCACAACAGTGCATTGACAGGTGTCACAGCCTAAAGGGTTACTCATCCTTTGGGTCTACAGGGATAACGACCATGGGTTCATAGGACTATGCACTACAAAAAGACAGAGAGTCTTTATCCTATAAGTTTCTCCACTTTATTATAAATTACCACAAATACTAGAAAAATCACCACTAACAAGTATACTTAAGATTACTGAAGAAAATATGTATTTAACAAGCTATTAGAAATCAGTTGCAGCAATCAATATTATATGATTATAGCAATCAACTATGTATATAATATTCCAGGTTAATAGAGATTTATCACTAGGAAAGCAAACCTATCAGTATTTTAGCAGCATATATACTTATGATAGATTAATTATTTATATATATATGGCATTACGTAGATTCCAGAAGAGGGCCAAACCACCCCAGAGGGAGGACAAATGGATCCCAGAAAGTGATGCAACCGTCCCAGAAGTGGGAGGACTAACCAAACCAGCTCCAGAAGAAGGCTCAGAGGGGGATGAATAAAATAGACATATTATCACTTCAAAGATGACCTGTATCATGGAGTTTGGAGTCACCCAGGCATCCCCAGAGAGGGTCCAAGGTCTTGTAGCAAGTTCATGCTGACCTGTTTAGGAAAGGGAAAAATACATGAAGCATGGGAAGCCATCAAAGAGAGAAGAGGTTTTGAGTAAAAATTAAGTCTCTTTTATATTATGGAGACAAAAAAGGGCATAGCACACCACCACTTCAAGCAGCCAGTAGGAGTTAATTTCTGGTTTTCAGCTGGGACATTCGATAGACAATGATGTTTTCTACATTTCTACTTCCCTTTTTTTTTTTTTTTCCAGACTGTATTCCTGTTCTAGAAGTTAGAACAGCCAACAACAGTTCCTGATTATGACTTTCTCAGGATGCTTCCTCCTTTTTAAAGATGATTTTTCACTTTTTTAGGCAGTAAATTACCATTACAGTTCTTTGGTTTTGTATTTATCGATGGTATTGCAGGATGTTTCTAGGGACTCCATTGTACTTCAAAGAAGGCAGCTGAAATTCTTAAGGATGCTTCTGGTTCACATGCCTAGTTCGCAGGCTGACAGTTCCCAGACTGGATTTTTTTGTCAGTAGAAGACATTTTCTTCTGTTCAGAAATTTTCCCCTTCACTTGGTTTGCATGGCAATGTTTTGGTAGCTGGGGGCTAGAGGGATGGCTTCTGTGAGAAGCTGCTAGAAGCTTCCCCTACTTCCAACTAAGACAATGCCAACTGGCTTCAAGACCGACCTACTGCTGGCCAAGGCCAAGCCAATCAGCAACATTGGAAGTGCCTCTGGAATAACATATATGGGGGGGAGGGTGGGGGGGGGCGGAGACCAAAAAAACTCCACAAAACTGGGAATGGAAAATTGCAGCAGAGTATGAGATGTGAGAGAAACAGCTCTGCACACACGGAGGTCAAAGGAGAAGGAAGGGGAGGAGGTGCTCCAGGCACCAGAGCAGAGATTCCCCGGCAGCCCGTGGTGCAGCCCATGGTGAGGCCGGCTGTGCCCTGCAGCCAGGGAGGGTCATGAGGGAACC
>NW_010245581.1:0-35132 GCF_000690775.1 Eurypyga helias | reverse complement strand
GATGAACTGACCAGCACCCTCTTTCTCCATCCCCCTGTGCTGCTCAGGAGGCAGAGAAAATGGAAGTGATTTTGAGCCCAGGAAGATGGGGTGAAAGGGGAAAGGTGTTTTAAGATTTGGGTTTAGTTCTCGTCTGCTTGTCATTTGATTATCAATAAATTAAATTCATTTTCCCCAAGTGAAGTCTGTTTTGCCTGTGACTGTAATTGCTGAATGATCTCTCCCTGTCCTTATCTCACACAAGTATTTTGTTATGTTTTCTCTCCCCTGTCCAGTTGAGGAGGGGAAGTGATAGACTGGCTTTGCTGGGCACCTGACCTCCAGCCAGGGTCAAACCACCACACATCCTATAACCAGGTCACTTTTATGATTGCTCACATCAACACTTGATTATGTTGTGGTATGTGCTGGGGACAACATGGTGTTTTAGAGGACTAAGGAAGGTAATAAGGAAGCAGATATTTTAGATTTGTTTTAATTAACTGAAAAATTGCTTGAAGAATGTAAAACCAGAGAGAAATTTACATTAAAATAGTCATTATTAGAAGTGTAATAAGCATAGAGACTAGAATAAGCATAAAGGATTAAAACCAAACACACACGTGAATAGCCTATTCAGAGGCTGGATATCTCTTGGGAAGATAAAGAAATGTAGGAAATCTGGCAGTTGCTGAAACAGACTAGATTAAATTTCAGCAGCAATATCAACATGTGAAAAACAAGGCATAATATGAGGACATTGTGGAAATATCAGATGCCCTTTTATGAGCTGAAAACAAAAAAAAGGAACAGTACAAAAGTAGAAACGAAGACAGAACTACAGATGAACGTGAAGGACTAAGGGAAGCTTGCACAGAAACAGAAAGATTCCACATGAAAACTAAGTTTCAATTAGCAAGAGCAATGAAAATATTTATAGATAGTCTATTTATACAAAATAAAATTTTGTATTAAAAAAGCTTTATACAAAAAGTAAAAAATTCCCCCTGCCTTGTCACTACAGGCCTTGGTAAAAAGTCTTTCTCTGTCTTTCTTAAGTGTGTGTGAGGGGGAGCTGTAAGTACAGAAAGGCTGCATTGAAGTTTTCCTGGAGCCATGTCTTCTCCAGGCTGATCAACCCCAACTCTCTCAGTCTTTCCTCACAGTGTTTCTTGTCCTGGAGCACAGGGTGTTCCAGACCTCTTATCATTTTCATAGACCTCCCCTAGACACACTTCTCCAGGTCCATGTCTTTCTTGTACTGGAGGCTCCAAAGCTGGATGTACTCCAGGTGGGGTCTCACCAGAGCACAGTAGACAGGCAGAATCACAGAATCATCTCCCTCAACCTGATGGCCATGCTCCTTTCTATGAAGCCTAGGATACAACTGGCTTTCTGGGTTGCAAGTCCACATTGCTGACTCAGGTCCAATTTTTCATCCACCAGTACCCCCAAATCTTTCTTTGCAGTGCTGTTCTGAATCCCTTCATCCCCCAGTCTGTACTGATACTGGGGATTGTCCTGATCCAGGATCAGCTTCTTGCACGTGGCCTTGTTGTACTTCCTGAGGCTCACATAGGCTTAGTCCTCAAGCCTGTCAAGGTCCATCTGGATGGTATCCCTTCCCCTTAGTGCATCAACTGCACCACTTATCCAGGTGTCATCTCCAAACTTGCTGAGGGTGTTCCCAGTCCCCAGTTTATGTCAGTGATGAAGGTGTTAAACAGTATTGATCCCAGTACAGACCCTTGAGAACACCAGTCTTCACTGATTTCCACCTGGAAATTGAGTTATTGACTGCAATTCTTCAAATGCCTCCATCCAGCCAATTCTCTACCCATCTACCAGACCATCTATCAAACCCATATCTCTCCATGTGAGCATCAAGGATGTTGAAAAGGACCCTATGAAAGGCCTCACAGAACTCTAGGTAGATGACATTTGTAGTTTGTCCACTGACACAATCACTCCATAGAAGGCCACTAGATTAGTCAGGAACAATTTACCCTTGGTGAAGCCATGTTTGCTCTCTCTAATCACCTGACTGCCTCCCATATTTTTAGACATGTCTTTCAGGAGGACCTGTTCCATGATCTTACCAGGCACAGAGGTGAGTCTGATTTGCTTTTCCATCTTAAATGCATATATTAACTATTGCTTTACAGTATGTAACTTATATTTACTTCCAAACTGTTGGCATTGAGACTTTCTAGTGTTTTTACACTTGATTATGGTTTTTAAATAGTTTTCTTACTCTTAGTCATTTGAGTATACATCTGGTTCATCCTATGATTCACATCCTTTTGAATTTTAACAGATTTTTCTAACATTAAGCTGTCCACTTTTAATATCTATTCTTTCTTTTAATGTGATTTTTTAGTCTAATTTGTGCTGAAGTTTTTGTTTTCTGTCTACAGCAACATGCTTTTCAAGCAGACTGTCTGCTATACATTAGTTTATAAAACACACCAATAGAAAAAAAGAGTATATTTTAGACTCATTTTTACATTAAACAAAAAATTACGTATTAATTTTTGATTATGTATCAGTAAAATGCATTAAAATTGTGTAGAATGTGTTCGGTCTTAATAAGCAACAAAATTTGAGATCCTTTCTTATTATCCCCGAAACATCTAGTCCACTTTTGTTCTTTAGTTCCTAAAGTACTTGGTCCTAGAATCACTGTTCATGTGAAAAGACAACAAAGTAAAAATTACATTTGTATTCAGCAAGCATATATATAAAGTACACAGTGTCATACTCTAAAGCATTTTACTTTAAACATTGTATTGTCAATTTTTATGAACTATCATCATCCATCATAGAATACGTTATCATGGTTTACTTATCTCTCAAAATTAAAAGACAAAACCCTAACAGTCTAAGTATTGTAGGAAAAATAATGTATTTTGAGTAACAGTAAAATATTACTGAAACCTATCTAGCAAACACCTTCTGACATTATTGTCTAAAAATCTTGGAAAATAAAACCTGTAAAATTTGCATCATACAGTATTATGTATGCAATCTGGGTGAGATCTAATCAGTTTAAGACTCAGAGAACATATTTTTCACTCTTCTCTACCTTGAATGTTTCAATACTACATTTTTCCTATTTTCAAAATACAACAGACACTTTCTGTCATTCATTAGCTCACCCTGACTTCTATTTCTCCTTTCAGAAGACTGCTTTTTTCCAGCTCTCCTTCATGTCTTGGGAGAAGCATTAAGCTTATGAAAATGCATTCTTATCTCCAATGGTTAATCTATCTTTTATAAAATTTTCCCCTGTCCCAGCTTCCCATACAGTTTCTGTCAGCAGGGCATTGGAGTGCAGTGTCTAAAATTCCAGTCCCTGTACTATTTATAGAAATACATTATGGCATCTTTTTACCTCCTTCAGTATCTGACGTGCATAATGGTATGAATGTCTTGGCTTCATGACCATGTTTAAGCTCCTCCTTCTGACACCAGAGGCTGCTTCTATCAGCATTTCCTCTTGCAGACTAAGTGATCAGCCATCTGACAAAAGACTTTTGTATTAAACCAGTGATGTGATACATGGGTTTGGCTTTAAAAAGACCTATTCATCTCATACACTTACTGGAATTCGAAGATTGCTTCATAAACTGCAATTCCAGTGCACTTATTTTTATAGAACATTAGACTAAATATAACAATTCTCTTAATGAAAATGATATGAAAGTGGTCACGGGGAAAAGATTCTCATTTTGACATGAAAGACTAATGAATACATGGCAAATATAACTGTGATCTCTGCTGGCGCGAAATTTTATTGCTGAGAAATATGGCAGCCCTAGGTGTTTTCTAACATAAGCCCGAAGTACAGATGAAGTCCAGTCTGAATCAGATAGACAAAATGAAAAAGACTCATCATGACACTAGAAAAGTACTATTATATCTGAATGAAGCTGAATTTTAAATCTCTTTCTTAATTAATTCTCAGTTTTATTAACCAGCCTTTAAAGTAACTATGTGTTGCAGAGAAACTTGCATGTACAGGACAAAGGGCTCCCTCCATATAGCAAACCACCTGCAATACACAACACTTGAAACTAGGTCTCACCTGAGCAGGCACTGCTCCCCTGTCCCCCCTCCCCCTCCTTGTTATATCTGGGGGGTGGTCATATTTTGCAAAGCAGTTTTTCATTAAGTGTGCAGTTGTTACTGATGAGAAAAGAGTATAAGGAAAATGGTGGTCTCTCTCTTTCCTGTTATCGATTCACTATTTTGCTCTTCTAGTGTTTAACTCCTGCAGTGCATTTTCTAATTACTCAAAAAGAGTTTGTTGTGCCAAACTTTACAAGGAATTTTTTTGTTTTGGAAAATTGGGAAGTCAATGACGGATAATAGGAAGGTGTAACATCATTTTTTTGGCAGTGTAATCTAATCTAAAAAAAAAACCAAAACCACAGCACTTTCACTTTGCAGACCTGAAAAATACAGGAACAGTGTGCTGATGAACGAGAGTTGGCAGGACATATACTATTAAACCTGCCAGCTAGCAAAACCTTTGGCCTAGCAATTAAATTGTGGTACGACAAAAGCATAGATCAGATTGTTTGCACTTAACCGATAGAGGAGAGGTTATTACCTACCATTTCAATTTCAGTGTAATAAAAATTCTTCATTTAATAAGAAATGATCAATGAAATGTAAATTTATAAACTAATGAAATAAAATTTAAGACAAAACCCCGTGGCTTCAGCTCATATACTGAAAGAAAAGTCCTGTACCTCTTATAGATGTTAGCTACAACTAGCTGCAGTTGACTCATGGCTATTCATTTTATAGTTGTTGATTTGAAAAATAATTTAATGAAATTATTTTTTTATTAACTGTTCATTAACTACTTTTAGTTAAGACACTGTGAATGTATTTAACTGTAGTTATCTTTCCACATGGAAAATAATAATAAAAAAAAGAAAGAAAAGAATATTCTTACAGGAAAGTCTTAGTCTTCCCCCACTCTCCCCACCCCGAGACATTGGATTCATTTGTATCCCTCTACCTTGAAGGCAATCATAAATTCTTAAACTGCTTTATTTCTTCCTTCCCACACCAGTGGTAATTTAACATGAGAATTACTTCCTGAACAAACACAAACAAACTAAATGGTCTAGGATCAGCAAGACTGGGCTGTCCTGTAAGGAAAGGGGCACTAGAAACAGGGGCTACCAACCAGGCTGGCAACATTCCTGCCAGGCGGCCACACCCTGCGTGATAGTCTGTCAATAATTTTTGGAAGTATTTTTCTTCTGCTCAGTAATTTTCCCTTTCTAAATAGACAGCCTTCATGGCCGCTCACATCAAAAGTAAAGTCAACAAGAGAGGATCAGAGCTGGATCAGCAGGGACGTGGCTGGAGAGTGGCCAGACTGTGACAGGTCCAGGATGAGGGAGAGAGCCACAGAGAAAGTGGAGTGAAGCAGGGCCATCCCAAGAATTCTTACTCTAGCTCTTTCTCACACAGTGGTCTGAGACAAGGTTCTACCACTGTGCTGCATCCCACTGGCCTTGAGTGCAGACAAGTCAGATCCAAAGAGGCAGGGAGCGCACTCTGGACCTGACACTAAACTAACATTTATTTGTCATTTTAGAACAACCATGGTTTTGTTTTCTATTGAAACAGTCATTAAAAATGTAATAAATCATTAAAAAGCAAAGAATCTAGCCAAACGGGGTTCACAGGATGTGTCAGCTCAGAAACGTTACTGTCAACTCAAAGAACTCAAACAGAAATAGTCTCCTGGCTACACATTAAACTGTCATTCAGGTCCAAGTTGTAAGAAAATGAACAAATAAAGCAGTGTGAAATGAGACTTCCTATAATTTTATGTATAAACAATGCAAGACAGATTTTATTGCTGTCCTGTCTCATAAATGTAGGTCACCTACAATCAAATCTCTCATTCATATAGAAATACAAAAATTGAAAGAACCCAACTTTATATTAAATAATACCAAAAGTTCACACTTCAGCAGAGGTTGAAAATCTCCAATCTTCTAGCTCCAGGTAATGCTAGTAGCATTACACGGTAAAATAATCTGGCAAGACTCAGAATAAAGAGAAAAGTAAAAGGGATGCCTGGGGAAGGGAGCCTGGAATTTAGCTATAGAAGTAATTACACTACATGATGAATTTTAATGGGTCAAAACAGACATATCCGCTACTTCTGAAGATTTTCACACTACAAAGAAGATGGGGGAAGTCAGAGATGGTATTGCTTTGGGAAAAGAAGAACCTTCCCCTGTCACAAGGGAAGAGGATATTTAGAGGCATAAAATTTTAATACATTTATATATGTAAATATATTTAGATATACAAAATGCATTTATATTTAGAATATAAAATATATTCTATAAAATAATAATATATTTTAATATGGTCTATAACAGAGGAAATAAAAGGGTGTAAAATAATAAGGAGTTATCAAGATTAGGAAAAGCTATAGAGAAAATTAAATGAGAGTTGAAATATCGAAGAAGTAGGTGGTGGTTCTGAATAGCTGACTTTCCATTATGTTCCAATTAATAATTATAATGAGGAACTTTGTGTCCCACTATATAATTATCATTCATTTAATCAAAGGACAAATTCCATTTGTATAGGAACTCTAGTTATGCTAAATGGGGGACATTTCAACCAGAGTAGGTAAAATAATTCTATAAAGGGAAACAGGGATTCCTTAAAGTTCCTCTGAAACAATACTGTGATTATTGTAACAAATAATTATAGACAACACAAGAATCTATTGAAAAGCAAACATGTTACATTCAATCATTAAAAAAAGCAAGTATTGTTAATACTACGTGATTGGACATTTCAGTCACGCCTTAGATATAGTATAGGTACTGTCACTTTCATAAGGCCTTGTAACATGGTAATTTTTCATGAATGCTTCTTAATGAAAAATATAACAATAAAAAAGCACTCAGTGTTTTCCAAGAATGTAGCAATTTTCTGTTCATTTGTGAATAGAACAATAGGATTTGCCAGAGAGATGTCCACACCTATGTTCATTGTAAAATTCTTACGTCATACTTCTAAAGATTATTCTAGTGTTTTTTCAGCCTTGTCAAACTGTTCACTGTAGGCATCCTCTGAATGACTTATACACATAACTATTTACTTTTAAGTTATATTCCTAATTGAATAGGCCCCATATTGTACCAGAAAGACTTCTTATGATGCCAAGGGGTATGATCTACCCCTTGAAATACAATTCCATTTTATAAATTAGGTTCTCAACATCATCAGGTACATAATATCCCAACCAACCATAATATTATTGTTTTCTTATTTTCTGTCAGCAAATTTTATTAACTTTCCCACTCTTATTTTAGTAGAAATAATATGTGAAAATAATTAAATATTAAATAAGACTGCTGAGGTACTCCTTCCTGCAAAAATAAACTGGTTATCCTCTTTCATTATTATCACTGGTATCTTTCCTTTTGAATATTTTTTTTTTTTCTTCACAAATCTCTACCTTCTCTAGCTTACCTAGTCATGTGGCATTGTACCAAGGTCTTTATTGATGTTTAGGAAGATTAGTTCAAGCGTATTTTCCTACTGTAAAAAATCAATTATCCTGTGCAAGAATTAACAAGGTAAATTGGGCATGATCTATCTTTGTTAAATTCATGTTCTATTTCATTCAGTCTCATCTAACTGACAACTTTTGATCAAGTATATAATTTTGGTTTAACTAAGTTGAAATTAATCTTTGTTTGATTCTTTCATGATTTTATTCATTGGAGTAAAAGTATATCTTATGTGAAGTCATACAAAATCAGGACTGAAAAAAAAATTACTAAACCTGTAGTAAAGGAATATTTTTCAGTTTCAAGAAAAGAAGGAAACAGACACTGTAGGAGACAACGTGACAATGCATCATGAAACTTGTCTACTATTTCTTTTTATCAGCAGCCTTTTCATTCTTGTAGGACAAGGATTTGACATAAATCATTAGATTAGCCTGTTTTCTAGATAACAGAATTATAGTATGAGCTGAAGTAACAAGGAAGAAATGGTATTAAGGGGTCAAACACCAAAGTCAAATTTGCAACTCATCACTGAATACTTTCATCTGTATGTAAAAAGAACAGTCAATGGCCTGAATTTATGAAAAATCACCTGGCTATGTCCTAATCTTCAACAATACTATTAAGTATAAGTAGCCAAAACAGTCATGTAGTCCAGAGCAAAAGCTGCTGTTTTTCAGGATGTAGGAGCTTCCAAAACTGTGAAAGTTCTCTAGTGAGAAACTTCTGGGCTTTTAATTGGAAACCTTCCTTTAAATAATATTTACACTATTTGTGACCTGTTCTTTGCTTATTTGTTTTGTAAAAAAATTTAACATTAAGTAGAATGGATGGGCCCAACAGTGCATGTGTGCTTCAGATTTTCATACCTAGAAAGTAAATGTCATGTGAAATTTTTGATAGATGTATTGATATATCTCTACCAGTAAACTCACAGGGTGTTTTCATGACCAGAGTAAATTCATATTAAATAAGTACTTTCTTTCCTTAAAACCCTAAGTATAGATACAACAAAAACCAGAGCTACTAAGCCATTCATTTTTAATATAACGTTTGAGATTTCAAAGGATGTTAATTTTACTTTTGCATATATTTCCTAATTTACAACTTATTGGTCTTCTGAATGCATTGCAAGAATGGTGTGACTTGAATGATGTCATATATACTTAGAGAAAAAGGAAAGGTGGCCATTCTACAAGTCCTTTGGAAGATTCACTTTTATAAAAGTCACTTATTTCACTTACTTTCATTCACATTTGAGAATCCAGAAGTGTGTTCTGAAAAATGCATTTTTATATGATTGTCTTATCTATTCTGTACATGATTTATGCAAGTAAGAATGAGAATGATTTCTGCCTGCACTACTCTTAATTAATTACCATAGAGGAAGATTTAGCTGGGGATTATAAATGAAGTTTGTTTCTCTGTAATAATTAGCATCCTAGATTGTCTCAGCTGTGAAACAGAACGAAATTTTCCTAACCAGCTGGGGCAGTTCTCTAATTGGTTCAATGCACTGTAGGCACTTTTCACAGGATTCAAAACAGCATCCGGAGTAAAAAAATATCCAGAGTAAAAATAGCATAGATATTAATCTTATAAAACAAAATTAAAATACATTGGCTAAACCAAAAGTATTATATGTATAAGAATATATTAATGTATTCTAGGAAGTAAATATTTATTTTGTAAGCAATTTTTTAAACTTCAGTTTACTTATTCCAGCAGTCCTCCTTTGTTTCTCTTTTAATCTTGATTTAACCATGTAATTGCTGAATTGCAAATTTTCAGGTCCTTCTAGGTGACCTGCTGTCACCCAGAAGTTTACCAGCAGTTGAATTATCATGATTAAATTTCAGAACAACTGTACAAGTGAAAAACAATCAAAGAATAAAAAATACCAGAAAGTAAATTTAATTTGCTAATACATGTGACATTGTTTTTTACCATCAGAACAATCAGCCTAGTTTCTGACTAAGGAAGGAAGTTGCCTGATTTCTTAATTTTATTCTGGATGATCCTAGTAAAATCTCACTCCTATATACACTAAATTATGCATATTTTTATTTATTGATAACATTTAGCTTGGTATTCAAATATGACTTAAATCATTAGTAAGATCTTTGAAATGAGGAAATTGGGGTTTAGAAAAACAAAATTACTTCTTTAGATTCTTCAGCAGTCAGGCATCTAGCCCAGCTTTATTGCATTTCATTACTAATCTAATCAACTTGAAGTGGATTATTTTGGAAGGAATATGTTCCCCATATCACTATGGCTTTTATTGAGTAGGTTAAGCGTTACTCTAAAAATCACCTACTGAAAAGTAGGTCAAGGATATGCTTCCAGAAGTGAAATACCTTTAGGACTATTAGGGGTAAAAGATTTTTATACCTTTGCTAGGATATACCTGATTAATAGCATTTTCTATATATTTATTACATTAAATTAATTTTACATTAACTCATTACTTTATCAGGATAGAAAACTTCTTTTATGACCTTTTCTGAACAGTTGGTTAATACTTTTAGAAATAAGTTACAACCATACTTAGTTGATGATTAATGTTAACGGTGACATTATAATTGTAATAGACATTCTTAATTGATTTCTCCCTTAAGATGATTGCAGCTCAATAATTGAGGAAATAGTCTTTTTTTTTTTTTTATGACTGAAAATAATAAATTTCTTAGTTTAAAGGAAAGAAACTCTTGAATATTTCTGTAAGTACAGGATATATACATTTATATAACTCAGTATAATATAATCAATATTTCTTAAATATTTATTATTGAAATATATTTATAGTAATAATTTGAGAGTTCATCAAATCCAATCATATTCAGAGGAGGTTTTTTGTTATATATTTATCATTTTGTTTTCCTCTTGTTTCTACCTTATTCCTGCTCTTTTAATTGTGGCATTGATTTTCTTGGTTTATTTCCCATTTCTGGTTCCACATTTATATATACTGACTAGTATATATTAACAGTTTATGTTAAATGATAAATAATGTAAGACCTGGCATCTGAGAAGCTGGATAATCTTTCAGAAGTGGGAATGTGCAAGCTTGGAAAATGCAATTTTCACCATGATTTTTGAAAGTGTTGTAAGCTGGTAATAACTCTCATAGATGTAGTGAAAGTCTAACATGATGAAAAAAGTGTGCTGCCTTTTTTTCCCCCATGTTTGTCTCAAAAGCTGCAGTCAGCCACAGGTTATAGGAGAAGGACTTTTCAAATTCAACAAATAAGTCTCCAGACTATACTCAGAGGAACATAAAGTATTGTAGCGTTTTAGTTATGGACGGTTCATTTCATAAGCAAGCTCAAATCTTTTGAACAAAAGACTGTTTAAGACTTACATCCAGATGAATGTGTTCCTACTACAACAATAAAGTGTAGGAAAACGTTGCCATTTCTACCTAATAAAAATATTAATGGACCCTAAGGGTGATCAACCACTGTGCTGAGTAGGCAATCCTAGCAGCTGAAATATACAGAAGACCCCACAGCCCAGCAACCAGCACTGTATGGCTGGTATTACCATGATGACTCACCCAGTCTTCATCCCAGGCTGTGTCATCTCTTCTGTGGTGAATAGAGCTCATTTAATTCAATAGTGAATTTGGCTGTCAGCTGTACAGATTACTCAGACCACAGATATCTGTAATATGGTTTCTGATGGCTATTAGGAGCTGGGAGTTGAGATTGTAGCAGGACCTTGCTCTCAAGAAGGAATTGGTGCAGAAAGGGATGCCCTTGGGCAGTGTGCCAGTTTTGGTTGGGATAGATTTAATTTAATATGACAGATTGGTCCCCCAGGGGTTTGCCAAGGCATGTGGCTGAGGGAGTGAGAAGGGAGAGACAGGCTGATGCTGTGGAACTTGAGTGGCTGCTGGGTGGAGCATCAGCATCTGCTCCTGTACACTGCTAGCATTGTAGAACCTGGGAGGGAGCACAAACTGCAAGGGGAAGGAGTGATTGTGTGTTTGTTGAAATTCTAGGAAGGAAGAGCTGCAGGGGTACAATTATCACTGAGACATGGTCTCAAGGAGCAAACAGTTGTAACACAAGCCAGTTACCCTTACGGTAGTGTAGTATGGCCTGTGAAAAAGCCAAAGAGGGAGTGGTGGCTGATGGTGGATTAGCAAGTCCTGAATGAAATGACCTTAGCTGCTGTCCTAGATGTGCTTCATATGCAGTATAAACTGGAAGCAAAGCAAGCTAGACAGCATGCCACCATGGACAAAGCAAACACCTTCTCCATGCCCACAACAGAGGAACAGCTTACTTTCACCTGGTAAGGAATCCAGTACACTGGAAGCAATTACCCCATGGGCAGAAACATCATCCCAACAATTAATATGGGCTAATTTAAGAGACTAAAATTGGGTGGTATGCAAGAATACAAACAAAATGTTGAGGACATTGTCCTTCAGGTACAAACACCACGGCTACGCAATTAGCCCTAGGAGTCACTGAATAGGAACAGTAGCCCATAGTGTATGTCTACACTGATAGTGGCCCAGTGATGTGTGGGGACACTTAGAATGATGGAAAAAAATCAAGGATGAAAGTCAGTGTAAACTTGTGAAGGGATTAGCTTGACTGTAAGTACAGAGGAGTAAGTTAGCATAAATAAACTGCCGATCACTGTGATAGCTGCAAAAATCAAATCACAAGAACCCTCAAAGGCAGATTGTGAGTACCAGCAATGGTGATGGCCAGTTGTTAGGTACAAAGCGACACTGAAGAGGCTAGTCAAGTATCAAGAATTCTCTGCCCCATTCTAGCATGAGTGGTATCTGGGGTGACACAGGATAAACTTTGGTGTACTCCATTCCATCTCTTCTACAGAACAGAGAGGTTGTGTGAGAAACCACTAGCATGAGATGCTCAGCTTCACTACTGGACTTCGCTGTCTCTCCCATGGTACAAGGAAATTGTGTAATTCACATATTTTTTATACATCTGTGATTGAAATGTTTTAGTATTCCAATTCATATTGTCTCCCCAGTATCAAATTAATGTTAAAACATCATAGTTTGGTACACAAGCCTAGGAAGTAGAAAACACGTCATCATGAATGGGATTTCAGCCATACCTCCCAATAATCCATGTACACTTAGCTATTAGGATATAAAAAGACAAAGCAGATAGTCAGCAGGGTGTCTGGCTACAGCCTGATGAAAGGAATTAATGGAAGGGAATCTTGAATCTTTCTCATTCCAGTGTTCTTCATTTATTTGTAGATGTCAGTGATTCCTACAGAGAAAATGCACACCTTCCCCAGAAGCTAGAAAATTGAAGGAAGGGAAAATATGATCATCATTTTGTCTCTACCCTTCTAGTTAAAGCACTCCTCTTGGGTGTGAGAAGTGAAGGATCAAACCAGTAAGCTGAGCCTCAGGTCTTGCCTTGAACTTCTAAGGTAAATGATTCAGAGATGCAATTTATTTATGTAAAAGAAACTACCTCCTGACTTTTTCCATCATAAAACACAAAACCTGAAATAAAAGTGGAAGGCAAATGCACTGTGTGTCATAATTTTAAAACACCTACCAATGTCTTTTTTTTTTTTTTTTTTTAGATACTCCCTGATTTAAAAGAATATTGAATCATAATAAAGTCTAATTTCCTGACATGGACTAGATGAATTGAGGTCTAAGCTCCTAAGTATCCCCACAGAAAATTGCCTCTTAATAATTTCAGAAAGTTCATCTTGTCAATTTCATTCTGGTAATTTAAAAGACCCAGGAAATAGTCATAAAATCACAGAATGATTCATGACACCAGGGGAGGTTTTTCTCCAACCTCCTGCTTCAAGAAGATAAGGTTAGCCAGGGCTTAGCACAGTCAATTCTTGAAAACCTACAAGGATGGCGTCTCCACAATCACAGAATCACTAAGGTTGGAAAGGACCTATAAGTCCAACCATCAATCCAACACTACCATACCCACTAGACCATGTCCTCAAGCGACACATCTACACGCTCCTTGAACACCTCCAGGAATGAGGACTCCACCACTTTCCTGAGCAACCTCCTTCCAATGTCTGACCACTCCTTTGTGAAGGAGTTTTTCCTAATATGTAATCTAAGCCTCCACTAACACAACTTGAGGCTGTTTCCTCTTGTCCTGTCACAAGTTACCTGGCAGAACATACCATGTCCTCAAGCGACACATCTACACGCTCCTTGAACACCTCCAGGAATGAGGACTCCACCACTTTCCTGAGCAACCTCCTTCCAATGTCTGACCACTCCTTTGTGAAGGAGTTTTTCCTAATATGTAATCTAAGCCTCCACTAACACAACTTGAGGCTGTTTCCTCTTGTCCTGTCACAAGTTACCTGGCAGAACATACCAGAACCTGCCTCCCTACAACCTCCTTTCAGGTACCTGTAGAGAGATCAGAGCAATAAGGTCTCCCCTGAGCCTCCTCTTCTCTGGGCTAAACACCCCCAGTTCCCTCAGCCACTCTTAATAGAACTTGTTCTCCAGACCTTTCACCAGCTTTGTCACCCTTCTCTGGACACACTCCAGCATCTCTATGCCCTTCCTGCACGGAGGGGCCCAAAACTGAGCACAGTACTCAAGGTGCGGCCTCACCAGTGCCCAGTACGGGGCACAGTCACCTCCCTACTCCTGCTGACCACACTATTCCTGGTACAGGCCAGGATGCTGTTGGCCTTCTTGGCCACCTGGGCAAACTGCTGGCTCATATTCAGCTGGCTGTGGACTAACACCCCCAGGTTCTTTTCTGTCTGGCAGCATTCCAGCCACTCTTCCCCAAGCCTGTAGTGTAGCCTTGGGTTGTTGTGACCTAAATGTAGGACCTGGCACTTGGCCTTGTTGAACCTTATACAGGTGACCTCAGCCCATTGATCCACCATGCAGGTCCCTCTGCAGGACTCTTTTATCCTCTAGTAGATGAACACTTCCACCCAACCTGGTGTTGTCTGCAAAATTTCTGAGGGAGCACTCAATCCTCTCATCCAGATAATTGATAAATATGTTAAACAAGATTGGCCCCAAGACTGAGCCCTGGGGGATGCTACTTGTGACCAGCCACCAACCAGATTTAACTCTGTTTACCACAGCCCTCTGTGCTCTGCCCTCCAGCCAGTTTTTTACCCAGTGAAGAGTAGACCAGTCTAAGCCATCAGCCGCCAGCTTCTTTAAGAGAATGATGTGGGAGGCTGCGTCAAAGGCTTTAATGAAGTCCACATAGACAATATTCACATCCTTCCCCTCATCCACTAGGTGGGTCACCCCGTCATAGAAGGAGATCAGGTTTGTCAAGCAGGACCTGCCCTTCATGAACCTATCTTGGCTGAGCCTGATCTCTTGGTTGTCTTGCACCTGTGGTATGAATTCACTCAAGATGAACTGCTCCATAAATCTTCCCTGGTACCAAGGTCACACTGACAGACCTTACAGTTCCCTGGTTCCTCCTTTCACCCTTTCTTGTAGATGGGTGCCACACTGGCAAGTCTCTAGTTTTCTGCGACCTCCCCTGTTAACCAGGACTGCTGTTAAATGACAGAAAGCAGCTTGGCAAACTTCTTCACCAACTCCCTCAACACCCTTGGATGAATCCTGTGTGACCCCATAGACTTGTGAGCGTCCAGATGGCATAGTAGGTCATTAACTGCTTCCTCCTGGATTATGAGGGGCTTATTCTGCTCTCCATCCCTGTCTTCCAGCTCAGGGGGCTGATAGCTGGTTTGACTATTAAAGACTATGGCAAAGGCAGCATTCAGTATCTCAGCCTTTTCCTCACCCTTTGTCACTATGTTTCCCTTCACATCCAATAAGGGATGGAGTTTCTCTTTGACTCTTCATTGCTAACATGTTTGTACAAATATTTTTTGTTGTTTTTTGCAACAGTGGCCGGATTAAGTTCTATTTGGGCTTTTGCCTTTCTAATTTTCTCCTTGCATGACCTTACGAGATCCCTGATACTCTTCTTGAGTTGTCTGCCCAGTCTTCCAGGAAAGGTAAACTCTCCTTTTCTCCCTGAGTCCCAGCAAAAGCTCCCTGTTCTGCCAGACTGCTCATCTTCCCCGACAGTTTGTCTTATGGCACATGGGGACAGCCTTCTCCTGCACCTTTAAGACTTCCTTTTTGAAGGACAACCAGCCTTTCTGGATCCCTTTGTCCTTCTGGACAGTTTCCCAAGAGACTCTCAACCAGTGTCCTAAACAGACCAAAATCTGCCCTTCAGAAGTTCATGGTAGTGGTCTTGCTGACCCCCCTCCTGACCTCACCTACAAATGAGAATTCTACTATTTCATGGTCACTAATCTCAAGACGGCCTCCTACTACCACATCACTCACCCACCCTTCTCTGTTTGTAAGTAGCAGGTCAAGCGAAGCACTTCCCCTAGTAGGTTCACTCACCAGCTGTGTCAGGAATTTATCCTTCCACACACTCCAGGAACCTCCTAGACTGTTTCCTCTCTGCTATGTTGTACTTCCAGCAGACGTCTTGTAAGATGAAGTCCCCTACAAAAGCAAGGGCTTGCGGTCCTGAACTTTCTGCCAGCCATTTGTAGAATGCTTCATCTGTCTCCTCATCCTGCTTGGGTAGACTGTAACAGACTCCCAGCAGGATGTCTGCCTTTTTGGCCTTCACACTCATCCTTACCCACAAGCACTCAGCCTTATCATTACAGTCATCAAGCTCTACACAATTGAAACCTTCCCTAACATACAAGGTCATCCTGCCTCCTTTTCTTCCTTGTCTGTCCCTTCTGAAGAGCTTGTAGCCATCAACTGCAGACTCCAGTCATGAGTGTCATCCCACCACGTTTTTGTGATGGCAACTACTTCATAGCTATCCTGCTGCACCATGGCTTCCAGCTCCTCCTGTTTGTTGCCCACACTGCATGCGTTGCTGTACCTGCACTTGAGGTGGGCTATTGATTGAAGTTCCAAATTTGTCTTTCTGTTCCTAGGCTCATCTCTAGCAAGCTTGGTTTTATTCCTTTCCCCCTTGAAACCTAGTTTAAAGCCCTCACAGTGAGCCCGGCCAACTCATGAGTGAGAATCCTTTTCCCCCTTTGAGAAAGCTGGACTCCAAGCCAGCAGGCCCGGTACTGTGTAAATCTCCCCATGATCAAAGAAACCAAAATTCCACCTTTTGCATCAGCCTCTGAGCCACACGTTCATCAGGTATGTTTTCCTGTTCCTTTCTGTATTTTTCCCTGCCACTGATGGGATTGAGGAAAACACCACCTGTGCTCCCAATCCTTCAACCAATCACCCCAGTGTCCTGAAATCCCTTTTGATCACTTTTAGACTTCTCTCAGTAATCTTATCACTGCTCATCTGCATTACAAGTAGCGGGTAATAATCCCAGAGCTGCACCAGACCAAGGATTTCAGCATATTCAGAGAACTGGGATCCCAGAAAAGGAAGCTCTGAAGGCTTTACTGGTCTGCCCTGGGAACTGTTTCCTGGTGATGTCTCTAACCCAACACCCAGGGAGGCAGCAGGCTTCCCTGTGGGATGGGTCTGGCCAGCATATTGGGCCCTCTGTTCCTCTCAAAAGGGAATCACCTACAACCACCACCCTCCTCTTCTTAACAGAGGAAGTCTTAACATGTGGGGCTACCTGACTCTCCTTAGGTGACTCCTCGGGTGAAACTTCTGCACTCTGACTAGCCTGGCCCTTGTGTTCCAGAGCCCTGTACCTGTTGTGAAATTGCAACAGGGAAGGCAAGGGAGGCCAGGAGTGGATTCGCCTGCTGCCCCGAGCAGGGAAGTGTTTCCATCTTCCCCCCATCTCTTAGGTCTTTTCTTCCTTCTGCCTGGTGGCAAGAGGGTACGGAATCCTGTGTTTTAGTGGGGCCTCCATCTGCTGCCTTTGCCTCAGGGATAGCAGGGTGTGGCTCCACCAATCTATCTCCCTCCCACATTCCCTGATACTCCTTGACCTTTCCACCTCCAGTGCTGCCACAAGACTGAGTAGGTCACCTACTTGGTCACATCACACACAGGGGCTGTCGCTGATGCCTTTCAGTACTCAGGCAGTCCCTGAAGCTGGAGACCTGGGTGGTTGCCTGTCTCTGAGGGAGCTCCGTCTGGGTCCCCATGGTCTTTCTGAAGGTGTTTTTTGGCCGGGTAGAAACCATTGTTTTGTCCTTTTCTCCTCTGGGCAGTCAATGACCACTGGGTGAGCTGGCCTCAGGGTAATGATTTCTCCTTATAACTAATCTGAATCTGTTTTATTTTAATTTATGCTCATGGCCATTGGTTCTGCCACCATGTGCCACTGTGGAGAGCCTGGCTGTGTTATCTTGGAGACCTCCCAGTAGGCACCAAGGGCTGCTCCAGCTGATCAACTAGTCCATCTGTAAAGTGTCATCTTCCATGTTTATATGCAAGACCTCTATTCACTCCTCTGGCTCATTGATAAAGATGTTGAAAACAACATTCCCAGGACAGACCACTAAAGCCTTCAGACTTTCCTTTCCTGGGATCCCAGTTCTCTGAATGTGCTGAAATCCACTTGCCTGAAGTTCAGGATCAATACATTTTTTCTTACCATCCTTGAAGATCAACAGTCCCATCTCAAGATTAAATGGGACTCAATCCTCATACAATTGGTCTAAGCAAGATACTACTCATGAGATCCACAAAGTAATTTAGGCACTCCTTCCTAACTCCTCAGGTATTTTAAAAGTGTCCCAGAGTTTTATCTCATGTTGTGCATTGTCTCTCCCTCATTGTCATGAAATGCATAAATTGTTGTAAAGAATAATCATAAAACAACTTGAAACATGAGAACATGAATCACTGTAAGAACCCCTAGCTATTTTACTCCCAAAGCTTCTCATAGCCTGTGGTTGCTAACTTCTAAGTAGGCATAGCCTGTGAACTCTGCTGAAGCTTGGAGATTTCTCAGCCTTCTTATCATGTTAAACTTGAATTCAGAAACAGTCTCAGAACATAGAAATTCTTTGAGATATATATTAAGGTTATCATTACCTCAAAAGTATTTAAAAACTATCTTTGGAACTTGATTCCCAAAGAAAGTCGTTGACTTTGATGGGTTTTGGATCAGGACCTAAGTGAAGTGTCATCTAAATTCAATTCAGTTTTACAAAGTATTTCAGTGAAGTAACATCATAGGAGGAAGATGGGGAGGATAGGAGTCTTTCACTAGTTATCTGAAGAATCAGAACACATCCAGTGGGAATTAAAGCACCAGCTTGGGAGAATAGTGTTAGTATTAAAAAAAAAAAAAAAAAGTTTTTATTCCCTTAATAAGCACCAGAAGTTTTCTGAAATTATAATTAGAAATTATAAATATGTTTTTGAATACAGATTTGATATATATGACATAATCAGAATACATTTTAATGTTTAAAATAAAAAGAATATGTAAAAATGCATAATTCATAAGCAATGCTCTGTCTGCCTCTATGGAGACTTAAGCGGTTGCTGTGGTTGCCTAGTCACAATGGTGTGACTGAGGCATGACCTTCCAGGTGTCTTTCACCAACATGTGGAAGCAGCAGGTAGTTTGCTACAGGTCTAAGTGAGAGATGGTGCAAAGGATATTGAGAAGACCAGGGTTTTGACTTTTTAGCTCATACTTGTGGTGGTGGAGGAGGCAGAGTATGTCCTCCACCAGCTGCTCCCTCATGCACATGCACTGTAGCTGCACATGGAGGCAGTTAAGGGTAGAAGAAATTGTCCTCCCAGGCACGCCAACCTTTAGAGACACAGCTCGTCCCAATGGCTGTCTGTGGCTTGAAGTTACTCATAGAAAATCTTTGGCAGGCACTAAGCTTGTCTATCAGATCTTCCATCAACTTGTACCTGTCAGCCATGTATGGCACTGGCCACTGGATGTGATCAGCTAATAATTTGCCCAGACCACATGTCATCATTGTTGACTTCTTTTTCTACCTTTTCTTCCTTCTCCTCTGATTGATTTCCAGGGCTTCCCTGTTTGTAGCTGTTTTCTGGCTTACGGCTCCTTTATCTGGTCCCCCAGCAGAGCCACAAGAGCAGGACCAGGACACCTGTCCCAAGACCAGCAGCCCAGAACAACCACTGATAGAAGACAGCAAGGAGCAGGACTTGCCCAGCCACTCTGTTCTGCTGCTGGGTCTGCTCTACTTCCTGCAGCAGCTGAATTATTTTCCAGCTCAGGTTCTCTGCATGCTGCTGCATGAGTCTACGCATGGCTGCATCCAGTCTCCATCACCCAGTTGCCGTGTGTTTTAGACAGTGCCCAGTACAGATAGGGTGAGGAAGACAATGCCAGCCATATTCTGCAGGAGCCAGAAGACAAGCGGTCTCAGTAGGGTTAGGAGGAATGGAGCTGACAGTGAGAGGAGTGGGGGGCAGAGGGGGTGAGGGAACTGGGTGGCACCATGGCCTATCCAAGTTGCTTCCCTGTATGGCTGGGCCCTCAGTCCAAGGTCCAAACCCCTCCCAGGACCTGCCACTTTTGCCCCAGACCTTGTCCAGTTCAGTCTTCCCACCACATAGGCACTCGCACTCACTGATGGCCCAGACTGCACTGCAGCAGTCCTGCTTGCTGGTGCCCCTGGTGACAGCCTTATTGTGACCCATCTCCTATGTCGTCACAGGTGTCAGAACTCCATTACAGGTCTCCTCTCCTCTCTTCTTCTTTACTTCTCCATTTACTTTTCTTCTCCTCTTTTCTGTTCCCTTTTCTTCTCCCATTTCCTTTCTTCCCCCTGTTTCAGGGCCTGATTCACAGAGTCCCTTGGGAGGCAGTCCTGAAAAGCAAAGGAATCCAGGTAGGCTGGACATTCCTCAAGAAGAAAATCTGAAGGGGGCAGGAGCAGGTCATCCCCATGTGCTAAAATGGGACCCAATGGGGAAGAAGACTGGCCTGGCTGAACAGAGTGCTTTATCTGGAACTCTGGAAAAAAAGGAGACTGTATAACCTTTGGAATAAGGTTATACAGTCTCAGAAACACTACAAGATGTGTAGTGTTAACTCAGAGACACTACAAGATGCCATGAGCTCATGCAGGGACAAAATTAGAAAGGCCAAAGGTTTACTAGAACTTAATCTTACCTCTGCAGGGAAAGAAAATTACAAATGTTTCTATAAATACATTAGCAACAAAAGGATGGCTAAGGGGAATCTCCATCCTTTATTGCATGTAGGGGGAAATCTAGTGCCAAAGGATGAAGAAAAGCCTGAAGTACCTAATGCCTTCTTTGCCCAGTCATTAATAGTAAGACCAGCGGTTTTATGACCTCCCTGAGCTAAAAGACAGGGACAGGAAGCAGAATGAAGCACCATAACCCAAGGGGAAATAGTGCCCTGCTACACTTCTTAGACACACACAGGTCAATGGGACTGTATGGGTTCCACCAAGGGTAATGAGTGAGCTGGTTGAAGTACTCACCAAGCCACTTTCAGTCATTTATCAGGAACCCTGGCTTACCGGGAACATCACACTGTACTGGAAGCTAGGAAATGTGAAACCTATCTGTAATAAGGGCCAGAAGGAGAATAAAGTGAACTACAGGCCAGTCAGTCTGACCTCAGGGCCAAGGAAGGTTATGGAGCAGATCATTTTGAGTGCCATCAAATAACACTGATGGCTGTTCTATCCAGTATGTCTTTCTACAAAAGTATTGATATTTCAAATTTAAATCCAGGAATTCTATTTTCATTTGCAAGAATTAACACAATTTCATGCTAATTTGCCCTCGAGGGGAAATTAATTCCAACTTTAAAGTTCTCCCTCCAAACCACAGTGTCTTAGATTCCTATTATCTGCAAGGGAAACTATTATTTCCCTTCTTTTGAGAAAGCGCTAACCTTAAAGATAGCGATATATCATCATAATGGACACTGAATAAATATCAGTGGTGAATTACGGAGCTGCTGATAGGCCAACATGACCATTTTCTAACCCTCTGTAAAGAGAAGGACAGGAACTCTCAGCTACCATTCATTAGAAATTTTTTCTATCAGTATCTAAATACTAGTCCTTTCCTAATGGCGGAGGTAAGCATTTTCTCATTGTTACATTTGAACAAGGAAAAGGGTGAAGCAAAGTTCACAGAATAAAATAGATGCCTAAAGAAAAGGTAATGTGAAGTGAAAGAAAAGAAAAATAAGGTAGTAGTTTGGGGTTCTGACTAGATTAGGACTGCAGTACTCACCCCAGTTTCATAGATCACCCTGTCATGTTGTTTTCAAAAATGAGCCTAGTGGCAGTATTACCAAAGATCACCCACATTACAGCTGGGTAAATTAGTCTGTGAGAATTAAGTTATCCATTTATTGTAAGTTCATTTTTAATTGCTGAGGACAGTTAAAGTTGACTCCTCCAAAAGAATATTTGGGCTTGCTTTCTGGTTAGACACCAGAGTCATACTGTGTATAATTTCTGTCCCTTTTTTTCAAGGAACTTTTACATCTTCTTGTCTGGTCTGTACATGTAAGTTATGGTAGATCTTGTGGACAGAGACTGTTTCTTTTGGAAAGTTCAACTTATATATAGAAGTAGGAGAAACAGAAGTTAGAAGTCCACATTGTTCTGCTTCTTCATTTGGAAAGAGACTGTCTGTTTTAGGAGACAATGTCTTTAAACAGAGAAGTGGAAAATTTTCTTGTTACAAAATTCTTTACAGGGCCCTAGTTATATTATGTGAGCTGTGCTGACATCAAAATTCAGAAGAAACGAAGATTCTCTACAACTATTTTGTACTGCGCAGAGGAGAGCAAACTTGAATCCAAGAGCTGTAAAGCCACCTTAGACTATTTTAATATGATTTTAGGCAAAGCTCAACACTGGTGTATTGCATAGGTTATCTGGCTCCCCCTCTCTATTTTTGCCTGAAGGGGCCATTACTGGAAAAGGTATGCAAATAAAACCTTTATGCCTTTCATAGTTTAATTTTAATTTCTTTTTTTTTTTTTTTTTAATTTTTCCTCTTGGGAATCATATGTTACCTTTTGCCAACATAATTACACAGCTTTTTAAAAAACATAATATATATAGATAAATATGTTAATATAAGACACTTTTAATATGTTATCCTTTTTAGAATTTAGCTGTGGTTGATAAATAAAAAGACAATGTAAAATCAAGTCTTAGGAAGTAAAGCTGCCTGGATTATTCCATTTTCTCTTTACAATATAACTGAGACACTTTGTTCATTCTTTATGCCAGTGAGATATAGTGAATATCATTAGAATATATGTATGCAAGGACATTTAGAATATTCTTCCCCCTGGAGACAGTATCTAGTTTAGAAACCTTTAGCATGTTTTAGCAATTCGTCTCAAATTTACATTTTGTACTTACTGAGAGACTCATCTATTAATGCATGCCACAACTGTTTATTGTACTCACTAACTTTTCGTACTTCCCCTCCAAGTGTGAAATAAAATAGCTGAAATTAATAAAATCTACAACAATGTGCTCCTTAAACAAAAAAACTGAGTTTTTTCCTCTGAGAGCACACTGCTATAAAGGACCATTTTGCTCAACAGAATAATTTTTTTTTGTGTATGTTATATTAAACAATAGATGACATTCCTATTAGTTAGTAAATTCCAAGTGTCAAACAAGACTGTTTTGATAAATTCTTAAATATTGACTAAGGGACAGGGCTATAGATGGTTAATAAAAATAAGATGCTTACTAGTTATTTTTGGGCAAGAAAGAAAGGGCCTTGTAGTCGGATATCTTGCAAAGTATGTAACTTCTCTGTTCTTTAACTGCTGTAGTAAGTGAAAGGTGTCCCTTCTCCCACTCTGAATACCACTGTTAGGTTTCTTTAAACAAGATGGATGAGAACAACAAAGGTCTGGCTGGCCCTTGCAGCTACATTTGACCCCAGAATATCTGACCAGCACTGTGTGGGTATGACAAGAGCTGTGGTGGGAAGTTCGGTGGGCTTTTCTAAGGTCTTTGTTGCATCATTGTTGGGGAGAGTGCACACCTTTTTCTTCTCCAGTGTGGTCTTCCATAGGCAGCAGTGGGTATCTGTTCCAGCCACCTGGAGGACCTCCTCCTCTTCTTTCTCTGACACTGGTGGTTTTTCTGCTGTTTCTCACTTTAACACCTTCTTCTTTCGCTCTCTTCAGTGTCTTCTTCCCTTTCTTAAATATTTGCTCCCCAGGTTGCCACCATCTTGGCTGCTGGGTTCAGCTGTGTCCTGTGGTGGGTCTGTTGGAACCATCTGGAACCGTTTGTGTCCAGCATGGGGCAGCCACGGCCTCTCCTCAGAGAGTCCATCCCTGCAGTCCCCCACTGCCATCACCTGAGCACCTGTACCCAGTAAAAGTAGGAGTTGCAGAGGAGGAACATGCTTAATATAAATCCTAATCTCCAAAATATAGAGTACTGTTTATGCTTTTTTATGCCTTCGGGTCCTATTCATTTTGATTTGCTACCTGCACTGTGTCATAGTGGTACCACAACCAAGAGTGGGCTGTTCCTTTTCCTTATAGCCAGGTTGGGAACTATGTGAACCTGTAAGCGGTAGCTGTTGTAGTTGTTATTCCAAGAGACAAAATGTAATAACTTTAAAAGGACTCAGCTGCACTGCACAGTGTGCCCACCTTTTAAGAAAGATCTTAAGGATGGAGATGCCCAATGTGCGGCCCTTAGCTGTGTGAGGTTCAGAGAAGTGAAAGTTCAGATTTAGCTTTGTGTCCAGGATGTCCTATTACCAGGTCTTGATTACTCTTCAGATTCTTGACACACTCTTTTTCAGGAAAAGGTTGTAAGAGAAACCTAGACAATGTTTCTGGCATTTGCTGTGTTAATAATCTGCCCATATCAGATGTTTACAGCAGGAGAGATGTTGCCTCTAAGTTTCTAAAGGCATCTAAGGGAGGAAAAGGGGGCAGTTAAGTTGAATGTCAGCGTGGTGCTTTAATTCTGGCAGTTAGCAAATGAAATGTCTTAGTACATCTAAAAGCTTGTCCCTAATTTTAATTCTACTTTCACAGAAGTGAATTATAAAAATCACAGGGCTCCCTAGTGTGTTCAAAAAACTTATGAGTGTTTTATTTTGTGTTTTTCATTTTTTCACATCAGCTTTGATTTATTTCCAACAGACTTGTCTTGCTTTATTGTGATGGCTGATTGTTGGAGAAATGCTGTTTCCTCTTGCCTGATTTATTTTCTTTTCTGTCTGTCTTTTGTTTATTTTTACGTTTTTTGTTTTTTTGTCACTAGTCTTCAGCAGCTCAGCAAAATTGGAGATTATAGTTACAATTTTTCCCACAGTGCTTCATAACTCTCTTGTGATCTCAGCAGTGGCTTTATTAACTGTTTTCTGGACAGCACACAGCAAAGCCTAACGTGTTTAGACCTCAAGGGAAGACTATACATAATGGGTCAATTATCAAAGATATTTGAGGTGTCGCTGACTTTTCCAATTTAGACTTTTGACAACTACTACTTTATCTTTCATGCTGCATCAAAATTTCCAATGCTATAACACAGTAAATATTTAAGAATTACCACACAGACAAAATGTCAGTAGCTTAGACTTGGCCAAGAGCAAGGTCCGACACCTGGGTCAGGGCAATCCCAAGCACAAGTACAGGCTGGGTGGAGAGTGGATAGAGAGCAACCCTGAGGAGAAGGACTTGGGGGTACTGGTAGATGAAAAGCTGAACATGAGCCGGCAGTGTGTGCTGGCAGCCCAGAAAGCCAACTGTATCCTGGCCTGTATCAGAAGTGTGGCCAGCAGGTCAAGGGATGGGATTCTCCTTCCCTACTATGCTCTCATGAGACCTCACCCCAAGTACTGAGTCCAGATCTGGGGCCCCCAACATAAGAAGGATATCGAACAGTTGTAGTGAGTCTAGAGGAGGCCACGAAGATGCTCAGAGGGCTGGAGCACCTCTCCTATCAAAACAGGCTGAGAGCGTTGGGCTTGTTCAGCCTGGTGAAGAGAGGACTCTGGGGACACCTTCTAGCAGCCTTCCAAAACCAAATAAAACCAAATAAAATGTTTGTAAAGATCCCGATTAACATCAGGGTGGCTTGAATAAAAGATTGTCATTGAACCAAAACAGAAACAGCCTGCCACTTCCCCAAAAGCCCCATTTTTAAAATATCTAAACATATATTTTAAAAGCAGAAACTTTTAAAGAAAAAAAGTGAGACTGTCTCTTTTCACTAAGATTTTAAAATAGCTCATGCATTTTAAAATAATAATGCATGTGTTACGCACCATTCTCAAATAGCCAAATGCATTTTCCTTATAAAATTATTCAGATGATTCTAAAACATCATGAAAACATTCTTAGGGTCCTGATAAAAAGAAGGAATAATAACAGCACAAAATAAACAAATATAACTCACTCACCAACCCGAGGGTAGCCTGGTAATGAAAACAGAAGTCCATAAAGAAATAATTTTCCTGTTTCGTTAGTGGATTTATTAGTAGCTCCATGTGTTAAACAGAAGAATGTGAATTTTTAGTGAGATTTCCAGTGTGTTCAATGGGTGCTGAATGGCCATGCTGATATTCAAGAATAATTTTTTAAGATAATTTTATTCATAGTCACATTGCGAACAACCCACATATTAAAAATATCATAACAAAAAATGTCAGCTGGTAAGTTAGTCAAAGGAAAAGAGAGGTCACCTGAACTCTTCTTCTATTGAGGCAAATTAATACACAAGAAATACAGAAGCTGTCCATTCCATCCTTCTTGTGCGTTGGAGGTGGAAGGAGGCAGATGAACACTCCTGTTCAAAGCAGGAAAGAAAGATGGGGCAATACTGTCTTTCTCATTGAGAAGCTGGTGGGGAATGAGTAATTTCCTGCACTGTATCTTTGTGAACAGCTCAGATTAATCCTGTAGTCACTCAATTTGAGGATGTTTTCAGATGGCAACCTTTTCTTCTCATTCCACTTGTCTACCTTTCGTTTTTTGACATACCTTGTTTGTAGTCACTCTTTATTTTGTCAGCATTGCACTAAATCTTCTTGATACCAAAGGTACTGAGAGCTCTTGGCAGAGAAATTTCAAGCTGTGACCTTAGGAGGAACCTTTAATAAAACCAAGTGCTTTTATCAAGATGAAGGCTCCCTTCTCCTTTCCTTGTTCTTTGCCCTGCCTTACATGATGGGAAACAGTGTATTTCCAGGTGACTGACGTGGGCTGAGGATCCAGTCCCTCCAGTACATTGCAGCATGTCCAGCAAGTAAAATAAATACAGCCTGGGAAACTACATGCTTATTTTACAGCCCAGTGGCAGAGAAATAAAAGATAGCTGCATGCAAACTCCAATCTATATGACAAAACTCCAGTCTATATGACATATATTTATGGATGTAGAAACTCATTCTCCTAGGTCAGAGTCCGATGATACCCTTTGTTTATTTCCCACCATATATTCCCATGCAGAGATTACAGGAGGTAAAGGAAATGTTTCAGATACTTGCTGGATATTTCAGTGTATTTTTCTTTGAAAGTATGAATAAAAATACCGTAACATAGTCAACACCTACTATTTCCTCATATTGACTGAGAAAAAACTTTGCTCATTAATAAAGGATTGCCCCGGCATGGAAAGTGTGAACACTAGCCTATGCAAATTTTAAGGCAAAAAGTAACTGTTACAATGTGAAAGGGAAAGATCTAAATTTTCTTGAGATCTCATTAACTGGGACCTTCTAATCAATAAGGCTGAAAAAGTATTTTAGAAGAGCTTGTTTTTATATTGAGGATTGTAAATAATCCATTTCATTCTAGACTAAGCTAGCAATATGGATCTGCAACTCTCCAAGCTTTCCTCGTGGATGATATATATTTATAAAATACATCAAGGCTTTTATTTAACTTTTCTGAGACCCCACCCAGAGAATGGTGTCCATCTCTGGGGTCCCCAACATAAGAAGGATATTGCCCAGTTGGAGCGAGTCCAGAGGAGGCCACGAAGATGATCAGAGGGCTGGAGCACCTCTCCTGTTGGGACAGACTGAGAGAAGAGAAGGCTCTGGGGGCACCTTCTAGCAACCTCCCAGTATCTGAAGGGGCCTAGAAGAATGTTGGAGGGGGACTTTTTTAAAGGGCCTGTAGTAGCAGAAAAAGCAGTGATGGGTTTAAAATGAAAGAGGGTGTATTTAGATTGGATATCAGGAAGAAATTCTTCACAGAGAGGGCAGTGAAACACTGGAACAGGTTGCCTGGAGGAGGTGTGCATGTCCCATCCCTGGAAGTGTTCAAGGCCAGGTTGGATGGGGCTTTGAGTAACCTGGTCTAGTGGAAGGTGTCCCTGCCCATGGCAGGGGGGTTGGAACTAGATGATCTTTAAGGTTCCTTTGAATTTATGAAAGAAAACATAAAATTAAAACTAAATTTACATTAAAAATATTGATTTATGTATTTAAAGAGTTTTGTTTGACCATGTTAATACTTTCACTGAAAGAACTTTGACCTGGAGATAAAATGAGCCATTTTCCATGGAAACAAAGCTTAATACAATCATATCCTAACTATATTAAGGTTTAATTCTATATGGCTATAATTTCTGTAGATGCCACTCTCATAATTTTATACAGTCTCCTTATTGAATGAAATATAGAAATTATACTGACATTCTCACTCAGTTTTTACTTAAATTCTCACTAAGATCCAAATATTTCCATTTAAGGGACCAAGACAGATCAGCCTTATCTGAATATATTGAAACTGCTGAGGATATATGTCATGAAACATTGAATGTGTCTTGCAGGATATTCAGCTTTAAGCTTAGAAGTAGAAAGATATCAATGAGTAGATTAAAAAAAAAGAAGTTAACCTGTATCTTCTTTCTTGAATTACAAACAAACGGTAGTGTACACTTTAAATGTTTAATTTAAATAAAATACATACTCCAGTTACAGCTGTCTTGGTGTTCTCCTTTTGTATGTCTTGCTGACATTTTCCTGATGAAGATGAAGACGAGCTATGCAGGCATGAACACTGCCTTCACATTCACAAAACTCCTCCTAAAATGTTACATTTTCTTACAAGAAATTCAATTTTTCCAATTTTTAATGAATGGAGCAAAGAGAGAGCAAATAGAGGAACATGAGCATTTATAGACATGGGAAGGCTAAGTGAGTGAATTCCAAATTTCCTGAGGGTGTTGCAGTTAGAACATGATGCGACAGAAAATACAAATGCTTAGTAGTTAATGGTATATTGGCATACTTTAGTTCCTGAATTGCAGGTCGGTCTGCTGGCTTGGTCCTGAGATCACACTGGCTCTTGGGTATATACATACTTTTGTTCACATGGTCTCAGACACAGGTTTTTGGCATGTTTTGCTTGTTCAGTACAAAGATTTAAGTGTTGGTTTTTTACCTCAAATCATAATTTTATAGGTGGTCATTAGAATTTGTATTCCTATCTAGGTAACAGTCTAAAAATTATTCCTATATTTGGATCCCCAACATGTACATATTTTCACATATATATCTATATATGCATGTCTGTGTGTGCGTATGAATGTAAGTGTGTACGTATGATACCAAATTGGTTTTAGTGTCCTTGTCACAATATGGAAGAGATAACTGCCATCAAATTGCTCTAGAAATTATGGCGGCCTGAATACACTTAGAAAAATCTATAGTATAAAGGTTTCTTTAAAAGTTTGTATTCTTAATAAAAGCTATAAAATGTTATATTACAAGGTCAGTTAAAAACTCAAAAAAGTCGTCATCTTCACCATTTTCATCACTTTAAGTTCAGAATTCAGAATTGAGCTAGTGTGTTTTGTACAGGTTTAATTAAGTACAAGGCGAGGTTATTGTAAAGGTTAATTAAGATCTGCCTCCTATGACTGAAGGAAACACTTTATAGAAGTACTTCAAGAGGCTTTGTTTCCTATAAGAGCAATGAAGTGTTTTATATTTAGTGGTTTGACATTAAAAAAACAAACAAACAAACAAACAAAAAACCACCAAACCACAACTTTTTCTGATTTTCTTGAAAGCCTGATAATCTTAAATACTACTTTGTCATTTACTAGCAACACAAGAATGATAAAGCCAAATTATTTGTAGTGTTTTAGCTGGAATTTTCTATATCTGTTTCAAGGCACTTGGCCTTTGTCAGCTAGGTATTGGCTGATCCTTTGAATGATTTTTATAGTGATTAAAGTGGGCTGCTGAGACAAGACCAAAATAGATTCCCTGGCACTCCACCAGCAGGCAACAAGAGTGTATGTCAAATATACACCTTTTCATCTTTGAGTAAATTCATCCTCAAAGGTGATTTCTTTCACAAAGAAAATAATAATTAATCAGATAATTATGTTGCTGACTAGCCTTCTGAATTGGCAGGAAAATAGTGTTTTATTTAAAAATTATTTATCCAGAAATTATGAAAATGGAAGAAGGAAATTACTCAGAAAAAGTTGTTTGCAGCACATATTTTTAATGACATAAAACATCTAAACTCTGAGTTACTTGCAAGCATTCACTTAACATGATCAACATCATATTCACTTATTTAATACTTTTAAAAAAAATAATATCCATTTTGCAGAAAGCTGATGGTGCAAGATAAGGTGCTGATGATATATTACTTCAAAGTTGCTCCTTTTTTGTAAAAACATTAAAATTGTGCATTAGGGCATAGATTCATGTCATACTACCTTACACTTGTACAGTATATAGGTTTATATCTCAGTTGTCTAGATTCTCTTTAAAATCAATATCACAAAGTTAAGACTTGGTCAGTGGGATTCATTTGCTTTATTCTAGAAATCTAATTTAAGATGAGATGATTTATGCCATAGTATTAATGAGTTTAATTATTAATTATTGAGTTTAAAAATAAAGAGACCTCTTACATCACACAGGTCCTATCCATGTTTCCATTTATCTTGTGCTCTAATTATTTGTGACTTCTGACATGTATGATTTGAGTTTAAAAAGTAATATTTTTCTAAGGCCCTGTCTGATAACATCTAGGGTCTCTACTTCCACATTTCTACACACTGAAACACAGGGAAATGGGAGCAAAATCTACTTCAGTTTATAAATTTCGATCAGAAGACCTTGTCAAAAGTATAAGAGGAAATGTGGGTACTACAATGCAGAAAAAAATGCATGTTTGCAGGTAAGTCAGCCCTTCTTTAGCATTAAAGAAAGATTTTTGTCCCTGTATCACTTCCAATTTACCTTAGTTCCTTAGACATGGTGTGACTTGTCATTCTGTCAGGCTGCTGCCACCTGTTGATTCTTCCTTCCTTTTGTGTTTTTACTACATTTGTTTTTTCAGAAACCCTTTCACATCGTCAGGCTGATGAGATTTTTTGAGTATGGTCTTTCCCATTTCAAGACTAGAATGTAAGAAATCAATGTGAAAGACTTTATGTGGGACTCAGGTGAAAGAGAAACACTGTTGTAAAGCTGCCTCTTCTTTTCCTAATTCTTCATATACCCTGGATTTTGTTTCCTTTTGCCTGTGAAAACAAATGCAAGGGCTTTCAGCCTAATACATACCCTTTCTTTCAAAAGCAAGTTCAAATTGTGGTTGAGATTCTTGTAAAACATTTCTGGTCTCAGACTACTGATGAAGTTACACAAACTGAATCTAGCCTTATAACTGGAACCAAATCAATGGTATTCATTAAAATTTAGGTAAATCCAGCATTTTGCCTGTTCCCATATTTCAATCAATCTTTCTTTTTAGTAAAAATATGTATAAAGATGTTACATATAAGTATTGCTGAAAGTTATCTCTTAGTGCTAGAGCATGAGCAACTGTTATGGTCCAAAACATAGACAGAGTGAAAGCTTGTTAATGTTTTTATATGGTATAAAGCCACACTATGACTAAAATAGATCATCAGTTTAAGGCAAGGGGAAGAGTTAATGTTAGAAATTCTAGATATGACAAACTGAGAGTAATAAAGGAAGGAAAACAAAAAAACAAGATATACCTCTCATGATTATAAATACATTTGAATTTAAATTGTGTACCTAAGCATTAACTTCCTCATAAAACAGAACAAAACAAAATAATAGAAAAAAAACCAAACCCAAAACCTTCAGAAAATTTTCTGACCCCTTCTAGAGTACTGGCATATGCTTGTCCAAGACACAGAATCATTCTTGTAGGTGAAATCCATGCCTAAAAAAAGTTCTTGCTCTTTTTTCCTTCCATTATGTATTTGCAAAACTGAATTTCAAGTATGATTTTAACTACCTTAATATATAATTCCAATTTTAGTGTCAGCATATTTCTGGAAGAAATCCAGAATCTGCCTAGATTTACAAATTAGTCCTGGTTTATAAGTCTGTGAATAATATGAATTGGCTTTGATCAGTAAAAAGTACTATCATTATTGTACTGACCTCTATTGTGGGGGAAAAAAATCTAATAGATGGAAACAGACCAAAGGAAAGGTCAAGAAAAAGAAAGTGAGGTGACAAGCAAAATTCATCTAGGCCTTGGGCTGCAGGGAGGGAAGGTCCCTCCCTCTGAGGTTGGTGAATAAATGGTGGAATATTAACTATGTTTTTGAACTACCAAATGAAGGAGCTGTGAGCAGTGCTAAGCAGACTGCATGCTACCAAGGGGGCTGAAAGAGATTTTTCACAGAGACCTTGCAGGGGCAAGAAACCCAGCCCAGTGACGCAAGGAAGAAAGGACAGAAATTGTCTGCATTTAGAAGAGAGATGGGTGTCTCCATCCCAAGATGGGCAAAGCTGGAAATTTGCTTTGTTAATCTGCAACTACAGAGAAAGTAAAGTGCTCTGGGAAGAGGTAAGGAGGGCATCTGAGCCAGCTGAGCCTGAAGCAATTGTCCCCACAACAACAAATGTGTCACAGTCCTTGAAGATTCTCTCCTGTGGAGTATGATGTCACTCATCTACTGACCAGATTTGTTGCTTGCTATGGTCTGAGATCCAGGATGTTTTGGAGAGGCTGTTAAGACTTATATAATTCTCTGACTTACATAACATGTTATTCATCCAGTGGGAGCCAATGACACTGCCAAGGAGGACTCTATACATCAGGAGTGAGAGTTCAGAGCTCTGGGAGCTAGAATAAGGGTGTAGAGCCCAAAGTGATGTTCTCTTCAGTCCTGCCAGTGAAGGAGAAAGGATCAGCTAGATAGGAGTGGATGCATCTTGCAGGGCAAAGCCTGGCTGTGCAGATGGTGTCACAGGCTCTTCTCAGGAATGAGAAATGCAGTGTTGGGACAGTATTGGGTTTGTGTGGCAATATTTTGGTACTGGGAGGGACACAGGGGTAGCTTCTGTAAGAAGATGCCGGAAGCTGCCCTCATGTCTGATAGTGCCAGTGCCACCTCATTTTGATGGATATAATTTAAGATATCCAAATGATCCTGTTGTGGTTTATTATGGTTCAGAGTATCTTCACGGTTCTTTATCGTCCTTCCATATGTTCTATCTGGCTTCATAAGCAAGTACCATTTTATTTCAAAGCACTTTTTAAAAAGGAGCTCAGGTGATAACAGTTGTCAGTTTTAGCGGTAGTCGTTCAACACAAATATGTGCACTTCAGTTTGGTAGCTCTACAAGGAGTTTAGTGAGATCAAGGCCGCTTAACCAGAGTGCTTAACTTTTACCCAAGGTTTCTTTGAAGTAGTTTCATTAACATGAAGGACTTAGAACCAGTGTAAGTAAATGTAACTTACAAAATCTTCAACAGGAAGCTGATGTTAATGCTAATGCCTTTTTATCTCTAAAAAACATGAAAATAAAATTTTTTAAAAAATTAACTGGGTATGTAAAAGTAGCTACGCCTTATCTAGTCTCCAGTAGGATTATATCATATAATTTTCAGCTATCAAAGGTTGACAAAATTATATTCCTGCTATGATTCTAAGGCTTCATTTGAAGTAAAGTATTTGAAAACTATTATTTTTACACAGTTTTAAGATCAAATGTTGACCAGCCAATTACATTTATAGTTTACACTATGTAGTATTAGACCTATACAGCGAGCTGATAGCAAATGCTGCTCTCATTTTCCACTTGTTAGGGAAACAGAAAACATCAAACACATTTCTGTATTTCCACAGTTCGAAGCATAAACAGCCATACAGAAATAAATTTCAAACAATCTTCTTCCCCTCTCTCCCCATCCCCACAGAAAAAGACTTAAACATGTCTGGCAATTGAAAAAAAAACCCAAACAAACAAGTGAAAATAAAACCCCTACTAGAATGCATCTGCTGAAATGCAGACAAAAATTAGGACATACTTACTATAAATACATATACCCTCTGTAAATATATTATCTGTTTAACAAGATTGTAGATGTTACTATGATATACTCCTTTTGTTCTGTGAACCCACTTTTTTGTATCTTCCCATTTTCTAATGTAAAAATGAGTTTTGCTTCATTTTTAGAAATACTGCTATAAACAGTATTTCCTTTTGTTTGCTGTCTTATCTGAAAATATAACATCAGTAACTGGGAAACTTTATCCATATAAAATACAGTAGGTGTATCTGTAGTTACTAATATCTTTGCTGATTGGCAGAGAATGCTTTCTCCAATTTACATTAAGTACTTTTTTATTCTTGGATAATGTAATATAAAACTATGCAGTTTGATGGTATCATTATAATTATTCTGTTCATGATAGTTATGGCTAAAACTTGAGCAACTTAACATTAATTCAGCCTTGGATTACATGTGGTGCAAACTATGTGACCGACAGCTATTGGGAGAATTCATAATTTTTTTCATTTTGCAGGTCAACTTTAGATGCCAGAAGCAGAATATACAGAAGTATTCTATCTGAAAATCTCTAAGAATTCAGCTCTCTAGTTTCCTTTTTTCCAAATGTTTTGTTTTTACAAGATTTTAAAAGAGTTTTAATATCTTCTGGTATTAAAAGTTCTAAAGAAATGTGTACTATTACTGCTTGAAATACGAGCATAGTATTTGACCTCAAACAACTGGTGGCTTGGGAAAAAGCAACAGCTTTCAGCAATGAGAGCTCACATTCAGTTTTGAAGAAGTGCCAGAGGAGTGAGTAATTACATTATTCTCTTAGTTATTTCCAGGTTTTTACCTCTGTTTCAGGTTCTTCATCCATCAAAGCATCATCCTGGGAAAGATTCTGAAAGAAATAACAGCATAGGTTTTTCTTGTAGGAGTCTTCCTCTTCAGTGCTCTGCTGAAAGTCATGCTGGCCTGTACCTAAGCGCAAAAGGACACCCCTTGTCTTTGTTCCACACACATCTCTGAAGCTGACCTTAATCTCTTCAGTATCTGGGAATGGCCACAACCAGCGATTCTCTGAAAGAACTAGAGTCCTCTATTTAAAGTTACTGACTGGTATGTACTTTCCTGAGAGACATGGAATAGCTTTCATAAAAGAATTACAGGCCACAACAAAAGAACCTACTTGATAATGCACAACAAAGATGTATTCTGCCTTCTGTACTCATTCAACATTTGCAGTAAAGCACAGAAGCCCACCTCCATAGTAGGTTTCTCCAATTTTTATTTCTTTCATGGTCTTCCATTATTTTAAGGTTACAAAAGTGAAATACAGAAGTTTAGACTAATATCACATTTTAACTGGCAAAATATTAAACTTTTTTTTTTTTTT
>NW_010245580.1:15793-47499 GCF_000690775.1 Eurypyga helias | reverse complement strand
CCAGCCAGTTCTTTATCAATAAACAGTTAAAACCCTACAAACAATACATATGGCCAATGCACTTCTCAAAGTTAACCTTAATGAAACAAGTTAAATTACACAAGCTATTTGGAATCAAAGGAAGCATCCAAACTGTTAGTGAACAGTCAGGGATATCTGTCCTTTAAATAAAAGGGGCAAGTCTAGATTTCCCACTAAGAACTTCAGTGAAAGCTTTTCTTCCACTGCAACTTCAGTTATTTCCATGGGTCTTCAGCATTAAACGTAGCAGTGATGTTAGAGGAAATATCTTATAGCCCCCACCCCAGCTTTTCAAAGTAAAGCCTAGAGTCTGAAGTAATGCTAAAATTTTTCCTACATCTAGTTAGCAAAAAATACTTTATATGGCAATACTGGTCCATAAGAGTATGGCCTTTTATAACCAGGTATCTACTAAAAACCAAAGTCCTCAGATCAAAAAGAGACAGAGATCAAAGCTTTGCCCCAGTCACAGTCTCCATTGCACTGGTTAAGTACTGAAACGTTAAGTGACATGCAGCTAGCTTACTATCGATCAAGTAATTACTTGGCAAGATGCTCATTCCAAACATTTTCTCAAAGTATGTCTCATTTCTGCTGGGTACATGTAATTTAGATTAACCTCAGCTACCTGACAGCTTCTTCCAATTTTCACATGCCTGAGAAAAGATACTTAAATTTTCTATGGGAGTGCCACTATAGCACATCACTTACAACTTCCTTTTTCAACCTTAATCATTTTTTAGGCAATATAAAAGGTCTTCCAAAAGCTCAAACAGAGCTTGCTCTAAGGCTGTCATTTTGTAGTATAATAGTAATAAAGAAAGTATGCAGTTGTTATTCGGTATAATTGATAAACCTGACCTATGATTTATATGGGAAGAAGAAAGCTGGAAGTCATTCCCATTTAAGCCTCAAAAAGTGAGAAAGTTTTACCTTTAGAGGTCGGATAGCTTCACAGAACTTTGTCCACCAGCTTTTCTCAATAGACTCCAGATGCCTCTCTCTCCTCCGAAGTGTCCTTAGTCTCTCTTCTAGTTGTTGTACAGTCCGTCTATCCCTTGATGACAGAGGCCGACCATCTCTGCACTGTTTACCAAAACACAGTGCAAGAGACCAAGGGACATTGAAGCAAGAAAACAGACAGTATTTAGCTTAATGAGTTACAACTCTAAATATTTTGTAGTAGATAATTCACACTGTTCCTATGCAGAGCAAGAGGATGAAGTGCAAGATCAGAAGCTGAAACAAGGGTATTCCTATCAAGTTGTAGAAAACACTTCACAATGAGGATGTTGAGAAATTTTAACAGGATAGGCATTCCTCATAACTTAAAGAACCTAGATGTGATCTGAATAACCTGATCTAACCTGAAACAGGTCCTTGGTTTGTGTAGAGGGTTGAATCTGATGACTTTGAGGTCTCCTCCAATCAAATGCTATGACTAAGCCAATATATTCGGCTTGGCATCATTATTTTCTTTCCAGCATTCCACTACAGATACTCAGATGTTTCTTGTACTTGCAAGAGTGAGATGACTTGCTGTTCCAAAAATTAACCTTACAGAAATCCAAGTAAGAAGCACCATTACCCCAAGAATTACTTGAGTGTACCAGATCGTTTGTTTGATGAGTATGTTTAAGAGCATACTTTAAGTCTGAGCCTCTAAATACTGTAAAAACTGTATATACTGAGCAGACACCATTGCATCAGTTGTAAATTGAGTAGCACATACTTAAATGTCTGTTATATGCTAATAAGCAAAAGCAACAAAATAGGCATTAGGTAGCTGAACCAAAATTGTTTAACATTGATGCTACTCTACAACAAGCTGATGCTTAGATTAAAAAGATTCTAATAGTTTTAGTACAGGTACTACATATTTTTAAATTTTGCAATTCCTCATTTTTTTTCCTCTTAAAATAAGAGTCTTCCTACAAATAGTAAAACACTTCACATCCAGTCAAGTTAAAATGAATCTATTTTAGATAAGTTTCTCAAAGGTCACATTCAACTATAGAATATTTGTGTGCTAATGGTCACATTCAAATATAGACATAACAGACTTTCTACTTTTTGATCCTATTTGTTAGCTAGATCAAACAAAACCTGTTTCTCGCAAAATCTCATATTCCAATATAGTCTTCTGTAATAACTCCATTTTTCGAGGTTCTCTTGTTTTCCTTATTGATTTCAGTAATACAGTTGCCTTTGTTGTAGTATTACTCTGTAGAAAGCCAAAACTTTACAGTTTAAACTGGGGGAAGCTGCAAGAATATCTGGGGCTGTTATTTATTCATAAAGATGATTAATCATTTGATAATCTAGCTCATGACACCTTCATGTGGCAAGCATCCAGTGTTGACAACCACACTCGCTAAGTTTTAACAAATTGGATGCCCTATCTGGTAGCACACTAAGTGAGGTTAATAGTCTTAACTTCTGCAAAGTACCTCTTCCACATATTCAAGAAGTTTGAGTTTAGCTTCTCAGCAGCATTACTGGCTAGACAGAAGTAACTACTGCTCAGGACTAAAAGAAAACCCGATTGCTACTACACAAGTGACCACATTGTTTCCAAGTAACTCCAATAACTGCAAGCTAGTGACTTCTAACTTGTTATTCTTCCTGGAGCAAAAACTCTACAGCATTACTGCAAACTAGTAAGCAAGCAAAAAAAAAATCATTAAGAAAGTGAGAACAGGGAAGACTATACCTTTGATTTAATCCTTAATAAATGTTGCTCCACTTCTTCAATGTCTTCAGTGTTCTCTAAACGTTCATAAGCTGCACTGGTAGTTCCCTTAATCAAGTTTAGAGGCAATGCTGACATACCATAAGCCTAAAATAAAAAGGAAACATACATACTCAAGTTTTCTGCCATAGATTATCTGATAAGGCTGCTGTATGTTGTAGCTATTAGGTATCACTGATGGGGTTTTTTTTCCTCCCACCCTCCTACAGACTCTAAAGCAATTTTTTTCCTTTATTGAGCAAAACATAACAAACATGCTCTGCAGATTCCAGCATCCTGCATTACTCCAATGGTACTTAAGCATGTCACAAACACAGAGACAACAGCATGTGTTAAGCCTTCATAGCCATTGCACACTAAAGATTTATCCAGCTAACCCTTGGGTTTTTTTGTCAAGTCACTTAGCTTCCCAAAACCTTAAGTTTCCCACTTTGGATCATAATCAAAATATTGTGCAATACAAGAATTTCTACATACTTAAAATAGCTTTAGCAGCAAACTACACACAATTTCTTAGTAGCCAGTAGTCTTGAACTTTGAAAATGAAATTATGTAGGAAGTACCTGATTTACTAAAAAAACCTTAAGTAAAAAGACAGTAGAAGCTTGGTCAACACAAACTCAGTTACATTCCAAGACTGCTTAGATACCCATTCGAATTCATATGTTCTGTCAGCATTTACTCCTAGTTATAAATGGTATACTATTCCAACTGTTTGCCAGCTTCTACATCAATTCTATGCCCCAATTTTTCCAATGCAGAAGTCTATAGTCTTCCCCCTAACTAAAAAGGGAACAGATATTTGAGATGAGGTAAACAAGAAAATGCCACTACTTCCTCCCTGCTACCCTACGAGTCTTACAGATCTAGACCAAGGTCAGAAGTTTCTCCAGCCCGGTTACAGACATTAGCCTCAGGCTTTATCTTTTGCGTTACTGTGGGTAGGAGGCTGCTGGTGATAGGTTGTTCTTGGTGAAGAGCTCAGCATGAAGGCTTTTCTTTTCAACTCTTAATCACAATTAACATACTCAGTTTTGCTAGAATGCTTAATATCTGAGCATTCACTAACTTCAGAAATTAGCAGTTTTCTAGATTTTCATAGGAATATCACTCCCTCCTTTGAGCACAGATTTACATTTCATACTGAGAATGGATTTAACACAAATGCTAATGCGTTACAAAGTCATCATACATACTGTCAGAGCACATGAGCTTTCTGTACACAAGACTTGATCTGACATCTTAAGAACCTGCTTAGACATACTACTGTCTCACACACTGTACTCTAAGCACAACAGTGTCCATTTTTCCTGGTGTATTTTTCAACATGCCATATACCCTGCCACCAACACCCATTTCTAAGCCCCTTTAACAAAAAGGTCTTATTTATTATTCTTGGTAGCTCAAAGTCACATTAATATTTAAATTAGTAATCGTTTCAATGTAATTATCTGACACTAAGCCCACAAACTTCAGTTTCACTCCAAAAGCAACAGTGTTCCATGATTTCAACAAATACTCCTCCAAGTATCAGGCTAGGAAAGCACGAAACAGGAGCTTAGCAGTCTTGACAGCTTTGTTCACTTGCTGTGGGATTAGGCTTCTTATGTTTAGAATGACAATTACCAGTAAATTGTTGGAACAGCGTCAGTTAAGTTCAACAAGCAGAGAGCATATGTGTCTCAACAGGCTTCAAACCCAAGGAAACAGTAGTACCTGTTAAATCACTTTAAAGCATTTAAGTAAGGGTAAAGTATTTCCCTTCAAATATTCCTTGAAGTATATACTCGCAAAGAACACACTCAGCTGGATCTTTGACAACTTGCACTACATGACTATTTTTGTGTAGCTATAAAGTATTAGAACTGGTTTTACCAGAGACTCCTAGAAAATAAGGTAGGCCGTTAACTATCTGCACAGCATTTCAGGACTTCACAACTGACATCGCCTCATTTATCACCCAAAAATACAGCTCAAAAGTACATGCAGCACTGTTTGGAGACTGGTCCAAATGAAGTTCAACTCCTTTTCTTTTGCTACAAAAGGTAACTGGCAATTTCAGTCCTTATGTCAGAGCTTTTTGCTGTAAGAGCTATACATGGGGGAAGACCTCTCTTAGCACAAGCTAGTGATGACAACAAAGTTTCATGGTGTCCAAGGAATTCTAGAAGTTCTGGTTTGAACACAGATTTACAACCACAGAAAGGCCTACCTACAAGATTAAATATTTTAGGTAAGGAAAATAATTCAACTTAGACTGGACTTTACAACTCTGTCCCTAAGTATGACTCAGTTCTCCCTTTAGAGTATCTCCTTTAACAGCCTTAATCTACTTTGCTACCTATGGGAGCTAAGAAGCAGTCTCCCCCAACCCTCCTCTGCTCTAGGCTAAAGAAAGGTTGAAGGAATTCTTTCTTCATAGGTTGTGTTTGCCAACACTAACCACTTTTACAAGCCTTCACTGGAGCCTCTACAGTGTGAGCTTCTTAAATCAGGGGAAAAAAAACCAGACAGTATTGGCTGTGGATGAGCCAAGTACAGTGGAATAATCATGTCCCCATACCTACTGGCTATCCTCTTGCTGATACAAGCCCAGGACACCATTTGCCTTTCTGCTGCAGGGCACACTGCAGGCGCATGCTCAGCTTGCTGTCCACTAGGACTTCCAGGACCTTTTCAACAAAGACATCCCCCAGCCTGTCAGACCACAGTATGAACTGTTGCTTGGAATTAACCCAAGAGAAGACCTTAACACCTACTAAACCTGATACCATTTTTAATGGCCCAATCTTCCCACCTGTCAATGTCTCTATGGTGGATCTTCATTCTGTTGAATCTACTTCTCCTGGTTTGATATCACTGTCAAACTTGATTATATACTTAATCCCATCATCCAGATAATTTATTAAGACTGAATAGTACTGGGCCCATATTGATCCTGAGGAGCTTGCTCAGGTCTGACTGCTAGTAGCACAAGCCCAGAATTTAGGAGAAAGTATATAAACACCATCCAATTTCATAATTAGAATGCAGGCTGCAATCTAACCAAGGTCCCTCTGTGGCTGGAAGTGTTTTGAGTTTTACAATCAGACACTCAGGATGTAGAAACACATAATGAGATTGCTATGACAATAGGCCTACACAATTTTACAAGCCTAAGTTTAGAAGCAATTAGATTTCTCAGTTAAGCAGAGGTTTCCACCTGTTGTTCAAACAGGTAACAAGTATTTCAAACTTGTTACCTATTTGAAACTTGTTTCAAACTTGTTACCTTCAAATAGGTAACAAGTATCAACAGGTAACAAGTATTTCCTCAGAAATAGTTAACAAATAAAATTCAGAGTTCTGAGGCTTCTAAATCAAAGTTTAACAATTGCAGTTTGCTTTGTAGAAAGTGGTGCATTGTTTTGCTGGCTTTGTAGATGTGAATTACATACTGGAACATCAAGCTTGCTCTGGTGATAAAGGCAGTCCAAGTTACTTCCCTGAATACAAATCATGCTAACAGTGAGATGATTATGCAAGTGAGCTGCCCATCAGTGGAGAAAAAGCCACATTAGTCCTTCAAGACATCAAGATATAGAACGAAGGATAGAAAGATGAGTCATCTCATGCGATGTGTCATAGGTCTGAGCAGAAGCTGTATTAGCTCAGTTCCAGGGCTGTCCTGAATAAAGTTTTAATCCCATGGGTTAGCTCAAGTGTTAAATTATTCATGGGCTATTATTTTGGGCATCTGCAACTGAACAAGTACTCAAATATCAAAGATGCACAAGAAAACCAAAGCTGTACACTAAAGCCACAAGAGGCCTTAGTCCTAAAACAAGTTGTCAGTTGGAGGTTTGGAATCTGAGTAAAACCAGATCAGAACAACCTTTAAAATAGTTAATTTATAGACATGAATTTTGATATAACAATTACATCTTGACATATTTACACCACTGAAACAACAGTTTCCAGGACTTTTCAGGCAACCTTTGCCTAGAAGTCTTAAGTCAGATAAGAAGCAATGCACTGAAGATTAAAAACGGTCATCCACATGCAACAGGCAATTACAGCATACATGGTTATTTTTCCACATAGCTTCTTCAAAATTAAGAGAATCTAGTCCTAAACACTAACTGTTCAGGTTGGTATCTGATAATACATGCTGCAAGGTTAGGTCTTTAAAGTTTATCTCTACCTCATTTTTCAGTAGGAAAAAATAAGTCTAAATCTGTATTTTTACCAACCTTAGAGAACATTTCTCTCATGAATCCCCACAAGCAATCCATATAAAAGATCACTACCTAACAGTTAGCTTAAGGTCTGGAAAGACAAACCCTAAGATCTCACTACCTAGTAAGTACAAGTTAGAGGCACCATCTGTGAGCAGCTGTGTCACTCTGACCTGACAGTCTGCCCACAGGCAATACAGATCTCTGGATGGATGAAGTTCATACTTAAACCTCATCGATTTCTTCAAGTAGGTGTCCTTCTGCTTTAAAGGAGAAAATAAAAACCCAAACCAAGCACAACACCAGAAAACCCAGCTTACCTATCCTATAAAAAAGAACAGTCTAAGCAAAGGTGTTAAAACCTTTTCCTTATTTGTTATTCACACAAGTAGTAGCTATAGACCTGAAACAGGAATTTGTGAAGAAATCTGTCATCAGTAAAGCAGGGGCCTGTAACTCACACCAAGGCAACAATTACTTCAATACTGCTTATGCAGGATGAGTAGGCAAAGAACAGTGAGAACCATACTCAGCATGCCAGTGAACCCAAATGTACTCTGCGCTCCTGACAGCACTCACACACCTCAGTAGAGATTACACAAACATTGGTTCCAGTTTGCTTAAATCTTCACTTGTGCTGTGTCCCTTTCCTTCCCACCCTGTCTGCAGCAGATCCAGCTATTCTTCTGTCATTCCACAGTTAAGATTCAGAAGAAGGAGTTGCTGTTCTGATCCTTTGATCTCTTGCAGACTCAGCATCTTAGAACACTTGAGACTTGCCAAACTCACACAGCCCATGGCTAGATAAGGAAAGAGTCTGCTTTATTAGTTGCCTGGTATGTTAAGTCACTAATAAGCAGAAGATAGAAGACAAGTGAAGTTGAGACAAGCTGTAAAATCATGATTTACTGAAGTTGCAGCAGGCAACTACATCAGGGATAACCCTTGGAGTATTAAAAAGATCCCAAAAGGTTTTCCACTGAGAACCATGACCACAAATTCAACATTTTTTAACTGCACAAGCTGTCAAAGGGTTCCACAGAAAAGGGTGTATTAAGGTGAAAACACTTAGTAATTAACCATATCAGCCATAATGAAACAGACCCATCATAAGCAGCACCAAAAAACCCCACACTGAATATAACAAATGCTTTTAGAAATGAGTAAATTAAAGCTACCTTGGAACACCTACTGCAAAAAGTAAAGCCATCAAGAATTCTAGTCAAGTTCTAGTTAAACTATGCTTCCCTTTCTACATCTCCTGTGTTCATCTAAAAAGACATGGTCTAATAATTAACTTCTGACCCAAACAGAATAATTGCTCCTTGATAGAGATTAAACAGAACAGGTAAGTTACTTATTTTAGTACACAACCAGCACTGTAATTGAAGGTAGTTTACCAACTTCCTCTGGTTAAAGATACTTTTAATTTTTACAGTTGTGATTTCAAGAAATTACCAGAAAGTACTTGTGTAACATAGCAGAAAGACTCTCCATTCCATTTATTTTTAGAGGTCCATATATCAAGCAGATGTGGCTTTTAAGTGCTATCACTGAGGTGCTTTATAAAGTGCATATGTAATGTTGTGCAAAAAGTGCAGAAATACCGCAAAACATTTCTTGCATAGCACTGCCCTCTAGCGAAATCACACGAAGCAGCCAAATAAAACTGACAGTTACTGTATCACTGTTGTTAACAGGCATAAGAAGAAATGCTCACAACTTCAAATATACAAATACTCAAATTCCTATTTTTCTTACAACTTGTTTTAAAAACTGACCTGAAAGTGTCACCATGAAAGACAAATGTTCGATTCTACCAACTGGACTGATCAAAAATGTATCTGTCCAAGTGAAAAACAGCTACTCTAGCTTAGGATACACAGTGCTTTAATGAAGTAGGTCAAGTTTCAGCATATATGTCCCACAAAACACCTACTGTCAAAAATATTTTGCTGTAGAAGAGATTCTGTATTCACAGCCTAACTCGCTTATTTGAATTACCTTAATCATGACATTAATCTTTAATTGCATTATGATGCATTTCACCCCTCATAGCAAATGTAGTTCAGTTGCCTGTACTGAACACTATTTCAGACAGACACAACACACCGTTGTCCACGTTGCTTCTGACTCAGCAGGTAAGCTACTGCAATTAACTGGTCTCAAGTGTGGCACCCTATCGTACATCATACCAATACAGGCAACACTTCCGAGCTTCTGTAAGCAGAACTAGGACTCTAGCATTCTTGAAGCTGTGCCTTTCTTCTCTGTGCACCTAGACTGCACAGTTCTTGTGAAACTGTCCCTGAAGTAAGTCACCTACTGTCTCACATTAAAAGAAACTAATCTCCATCTCTGGCTACCTACAAATAATACTATTTTAAAAATTAAAATTGGAAATCAAGAACCTTATTCCCAGAACACCATTAAGCATGGCAAACAGTGACAGTGGTTCACATCCTCCCTAAAGTGCGAAGAGTAAAGGAGAGTCTGCCATCTTCAGATGCAATTAGGAGGCTCTCTCAGGGAGAGATGGGTGGTGTTTTTTGGGGGGAGGCAGAAGCTCATGTCGTGCATCTTGGAAAAATCATTCAGTAGGTTAACTAGTAAAATCTCAGTTCTTTCATAGGAAGTTTTAGTATCCAATCTTCAGTTGCTGTAAGAGCACAAGTATTTTTGAATACCACTGCTATAAAAAAAAAAAATCTCAAAACACAGAACAGACTGACCAAACTGAACCACAAAGTTCAGTGTGGCATTTCTCATGCAATCTGCTGTACAGAACATGAAGAGTGCATTGACTAAGTGTTTATCCATTTCTCCAACATTCATCATTACAGAATCTTGCTTCATTCAACTTTGTATTTCATATTAACGTCTTCTCTACACAATACAGATTCAAAGATTGTCTCACTTACTTGTCAATGCTTAAGTGGACAGAAAAAAAAATACAGTCAAGGTTTGTAATATGCAGGAACCAAGTATGACAGCCTCTACACTACACTTCTACTACACATGAGCTTGTGGTTGCTGGAGATATCTGTGAAACAGAATCATGGAATGGTTTGGATTGGAAGGGACCTTAAAGATCATCTAGTTCCAACCCCCCTGCCATGGGCAGGGACACCTTCCACTAGACCAGGTTGCTCAAAGCCTCATCCAGCCTGGCCTTGAACACTTCCAGGGATGGGGCATCCACAGCTTCTCTGGGCAACCTGTTTCAGTGCCTCACCACCCCCTCCGGGAAGAACTTCTTCCTGATATCTAATCTAAACCCCCCCACTTTCAATTTAAACTCATTACCCCTTGTCCTGTCACTACAGGCCCTTGTAAAAAGTCCCCCCCAGCTTCCCTGTCGGCCCCTTCAGGTACTGGAAGGCTGCAATAAGGTCTCTCTGGAGCCTTCTCTTCTCCAGGCTGAACAAGCCTAATTGTCTCAGCCTTTCTTCAGAAGAGAGGTGCTCCAGCCCTCTGGTCATTGTTGTCACCTCCTCTGGACTTGCTCCAACCAGTCTATATCCTTTTTATGTTGATGATGCCAAAGCTGGACACAGCACTCCAGGTGGGGTCTCAGAAGAGCAAAGTAGAGGGGCAGAATCCCCTCCCTCGACCTGCTGGCCACACTTCTCTGGATACAGCCCAGGATACGGTTGGCTTTCTGGGCTACTTGCGCACACTGTCGGCTCATGTCCAGCTTTCCATCCACCAGTTTCCCAAGTCCTTATCCTCAAGCTGCTCTCAATCCATTCTCTGTCCAGCCTGCACTTGTGCTTGGAAGTTCACTCTCTGTTGTAATACTGAACATAATTTCAACAGCCAAAAGATTAACCTTCTTTCAAGCTGCAATTTTAAAATCTCAAAGTACAAAACTACCATTGATCCAGCAGTTTAATACCTACAGTTCCCCAAGAGTACAATAGGAATCAGGCTGTTGAAACAAAGAACACTCAAACTGGTTTGCTATTTTCATTATTTACTGCTTCACAGAGAAGTGAACATAACTGAATAACGACATTTCTTTTATATTTAAAAATTGACATTGAAGTGATTAAGTGGTAATGACAATGAATGCTACTAACTTCTGGATTTCTCAGTAAGAGTTTGATGCCTACTTAACAGAAAATCAGTAGTTAACAAATGTTTTTAAGGTTAGACAAATCATAAAAGGTTTTAAGCTGTTAATAAAAAAATCAACTGCAAGAACAGTAAATCATAGTGTGGACAAAAATCAGGTGTGAAGAGTCATTAATTTTGTCAGTAGACAAACTAAGCTTTTAACATGTCTTTCAGGATGAAGGAAAGAGGATCACTTTACAATTTTGTAGAAAATCAAATAATGCTTATTAAATGTTTTGGAAAAATTACAGAGCCAATTATAATCATCCTTCAAGGACAAGCTAAAGGAGATGCACAAGATCACTCAAAAAATAATCTGCCTATCATTGGGTGATTAATATGTTATTCTGCCTTGAATTCAAATAGCAATCTGGAGCTGACAACAACTATTGTATTAATACCTAAGGCAATGTAAAACAATTTCAATGCAAAACACATTAATGAAAGAATAGATGCAAACTACATCATCTGTGAAACTGCTTCAAACAAAGCACTGCAGCCCTAATTTTGTCACTTTCTTGTTATATGTTTATAGTCATAGAAAGCTGTCAGTGTAAGTCATTGAGGTCATGGATTTCAGAGCCTCCCTGAGGATGACTTCTCCACATTTCTTAGAAAACAATTTTAAATATCATAGAATCATAGAATGTTTTGGGTTGGAAGGGACCTTAAAGACCATCTAGTTCCAACTCCCCTGCCATGGGCAGGGACACCTTCCACTAGACCAGGTTGCTCAAAGCCTCATCCAGCCTGGCCTTGAACACTTCCAGGGATGGGGCATCCACAGCTCTTCTGGGCAACCTGTTCAAATGCCTCGCCACCCTCTCCAGGAAGAACTTCCTGACATCAAGGGCTATACTGCAGTGTTCCACACTACATAATGCCAGATAATTAGACTTTATGTTACTAAACCTTTAAAACAGAAAAGCAACTACCAATTCAAGATCATGTTTATTTCTTGGTATGGCTCAATGTTAAAGTTCAACTGTTAATTCATTTAAACACTGCATGTACTTTAAAAGTTACATGTATGTTTATGCTCTTGTCAATAATATTAGCATATTTATCATGTGAACATTTGTAGACTTAATCTACACTTCTGACAAAACCACTGCTTCATTATTTCCCCTTAAGAAGTTCTAACTGTAGAATACGCATCTACCTTTGTTGTATCTTTCTCCTCCCTTCCCAGTCTTCCAAAATGTCAATTAATGTCAAGAAAATACTATTCTTCAGTGTATTCAGCAAGGAAATGCAACATGAAGTGTGTTTTACTCTCAAATTGATCCAATAAAGAACCCATCTTATTGTCAACCACTGTTCCCTCAAGCTTTGTACAGGCCAGAGCCAAACTTAAACAGAGGGGACATCTCAGACCATGAGATACACCACAGTAAATGTCACCCATCAGTACCACTGCTAAATCCTGAAGGTCTACACCGTGGACAGACTGCAGAACCCCTCAGGTTGGAAGAGACCACTGGATGTCGGCTGGGGCAACACCCCTGCTCAAGCAGGGTCACCTAGAGCTGCTTACACAGGACCATGTCTATATGGCTCTCATATCTCCAAAAAGGGAGACTCTGCAGTCTGTCCAAACAAACAAACTGTGCTAGTGATTGGTCAACCCTCAAAGTGAAAAAAAAAGTGTTTCCTGATGTCCAGAGGGAACATCTTCTGTTTCCACTTGCGTCCATTGCCTCCAGTCCAGTCATTGCACATGAATGAAAAATAAGCCTGGCTCCATACTCCGTGCACTCTCCCTTCAGATATTCTTACACATTTATAAGATTTCCTTTTTACCAGGCTAAACAGTGTTACCTCTCAGCCTTTCTTCATAGGAGGAAAGTCCCTTGACCATCTTTGTGGCCCCTCACTGTACCTCCTCCTGTAGCTCCATCTCTCTGGTACTGAAGAGCCTAGAACTGGACACAGCACCCCAGGTGTGCCCTCACCAGGGCTGACTTGAGGGGAAGGATCACCTCCAGCAACCTGCAGGCAACACTAACACAGCCCAGGATACTAGCAGCCCTCTTTGCAGCAAGGGCACATTGCTGCCCCATGGTTAACTTTGTGTCCACCAGAACTCCCAGGTCCTTCTCTTCAAAGAAGCTTTCCTGCAGGGTGATCTCCTGCATATATTGGTGTCTGTGTTTGTTCCTCCCCAGGTGCAAGACCTCATGCCTCCCCCTCCCCTTGCTGAATTTCCTGAGGTTCCTGTTAGCCCATTTCTCCAGCCTGTCCCAGGTCCCTCTGGATGGCAGCACAACCCTCTGGTGTCAGCCACTCCTCCAAGTTTTGTCATCTGCAAGCTTGCTGAGGGTACACACTGCCCATCATCCTGATCATTAATGAAGATGTTGAGCAGAACCCAGCACTGACCCATGATACACTACTAGTGACTGGCCTCCAACTAGACTTGATGCCACCTGCACGGCCCAGCCATTTAGTGAGTCTTCAATCTACCTCACAGTCTGCTCATCCAGCCCGTATTTCATAAGATTCTCTAAGAGCATCTTATTGGAGACCCTCAATGTGGGCTAAGTTTGGATCTCCAGTCAAAGTCTGGAAAAGACACATCACTGACAAGATGTTAGCATGTTATACTACTATAGTAGCATGTCAAAAGCTGAAGGGTCTTCAAGTGTAAAGAATTACTATGAAACCAGTTTAGTTCAAAAGTGTTCTTCAGAATAGAACCTTTGAAGCTTCAAAAGTTGTGCTATGCATATCTGTGCATAAACTTCAATTTCAAACAAATCAGTTCTGTTAAAACAACAGTATTCTGCTTTACCACACACCTCATTGACTTTCTGTTGTTGTTTCTAACCTGTACATTTGCTGCACTCTGTAAAAAGTTTGACGTTTTGGAAAAAACTAGACAATTCAGTTCTGTGCCCACCTCGTAATAAAACAAGTACCTTGGGAAGAAAAACTGCTCATTGCAATGGCTATAGTGAAAAAACAAAGCTAAAAGAAGAAAAGTTTATAGGGCAAACATAAGTGGCAATTTGGGAATTTACTGTTACAGACTTTTTAATAAGGTGAGAGACTTTTCAAGTACAATTAGGGTGTCTGCTCTAGCTTCTCCTTACATAATATCTTCCAAATGTTTAGCTTCATGCTACACACCTCTCTTCTCCCCACACAATTGTTAGAGAAGCTGTTTTCCCTATAGAAGGCTAACACTACTGAAAAAGGTTCAGATTGAAGAACCACACAGCCCACAGCCACTGTTATAGGTCCAGAGAAGCCACAGTTGTCACATTTCGCAGGATCATCCCAAATGTCATCACATGGAAAAATTAACAGAAAAACACATACCTAATGTTATTTAATGTTGCAATATTTTGTGGTCTGGTAAGAAATCTGTTTTTTGTTGCATGAATATCTCACCATCTACTTCAGGGTAATACATGAAATCAACCACAGGCCCTAAAAGAAGCCCAGAAGAGTGGATTGATGCTAACGGTTTTCCTTAAAAAAATTTTAGCTACATTAGTCATTGAGGTAAATTTGTTAAATCCATAATTTAAACTGTAGCCACTTACAACCTACAACACACCACCCCCCTACATGCCTCCCCTTGCAGAAGCAGGAGGTGGTTTTCACAGAGACAGTCTAGGAGCATACAAATGCAGAAGGGAACTTTTGCTCTCAGTATCTACTCAAATTCAAGATTGCCTATTGCCACTGTCAAACCCCATTTTCCTCAACTTCTCACAGTACTGTGTATTACTAGAGTGCACAAGTGCAATTTTAGAACAGCCATAATCCAGTTCTTCACACCAACATACCACACAAAGCAGTACTGTTAACATACATTTGACTAATTGTAGAATGGATAAGTTGTACTTCAAGCAACTTAAATAGAATCACTTGATTCTTTTAGTTTCATTGTACACTTTATGATGAAATCAGTCAACTACAGCCAGTGCAGGCACAGCATCCCTATTTACTGCTAGTAATTTGTGTTAAAGTAGTGGGCATTCAACGTAAAGCCACTCTTAAAGTGAGATGTTAGCAAATACTTTCATACCCAATTATTATAATACAGCCTTCACTAGATATTCATTTAGAAGAGTTTTTTTCCCCTTTAGAATAAGGAGGAGAGTGTGAAGTACGGAAGACCAGATACACTTGTTCTTAGCTTCCCTTTAACAATACAATTGCAACACTGGCTATGGAACAGACTGATTATATTCAGAAGTCAAGGGAACATCAGAAAAATTTAGTTATGCCTGTACTACAAATCCTTAACTCTTAGCTAGTATAAATCAAAGATCTGAGATCACTTATGTTCAGACCAGGGAATGCAGATACCACACACTGTCCCCTATTCTCTCTACCCTTTTTTCTAATCAACTGTTAAGAATTTGTGAAAATTTTTTAGTAGGTGTTCTTGTATTCACCCTTTTGTGTAAAGGTATTACCTTTTTGTGCTTAAGGAAAAAAAAAAATCTATCACCCATTAAAGTGGTTTGATGACTAAGCACAAAGGCCTCCCACCTTTAGAAACTGGGACAAGCAATTTGATAAGCATAGAGAAGGCTGGCTGAAAAATAAAGGCACCTAACTACTTGTCAGATGTCTCAAGTCACAGGCAAGCATTACAAACAATGTCTCACAGACTTGCCTGTGAACTAATGCCCTTGTCTTATATAGAAAATCACCTCTAGGTAAGACTAACACAGCACAAAAAACCCACCACATAGCACAAAGTGGGAAGTTACCATAAGAAAAACAAAGAATGAATCCCTCCAGAATCACGCTTCTCCCGAACAGAAGGACTAGAGTAATCCAAACTAGTAGAGACTGAGAGGGTACCCTCTGGGCCAACCTCTCCCTGAGGCTTAGGGAAGTGTGACAGCCCAGGAACTTTTCACTGCTGAAGTAACTTTGGCATTAAGTCATACCACTGGGAAAAGCTCAGCCCACACCACAAATGGGAACGCAGGTATATGGCATCCACTTGCTCTTGAGGTCACACTTCACACACTTCACAGTTCACTCTTCAGACCATGAGGGCAACACTGCTCATGTTGTCACAGGTGGAAATTGCTTACATATAGAAGCCTGACCATCAATGGCAGTGGGAAAAGTTATGAAAGCACTACAGCCTTAAAAAAAAGTCTATTCCCACCTCAACTTTGAGAGCACAGACCTTCTAATACATGGTTTTCATTGTCCGTGACACATCTGTACCTCAGTCCCCCCATGTATCAAAGCCAGCTCACTGTTTCCACATAAGATTCTACAGTTGCCTGCAAACAATGACAAAAATCCTCTCAAATCAGAGGTGAATAACAACCACCTCCTGTGTAAGCTCACCCTAAAACTTCTGTGAAATAGCTCCTCCTTTTCTCCCACCCTGCCTTAACCCCTACTGTAAAACAGAAGGGATAATTTCAGGATCAATTACAGCAGTTAAAAACAAAGTAAGCAGTAATGCCATGCTCCAGGCATTCACATGGACAGCTCTATTGAAGTTTTCAAAGCAACAAATGAGCCTTAGTAATTAAGGCATTCAGAGAAGATCATTTTAGTTCTCATGCTTGATGTTTCACCTCATTTACCACCCAGTATCCATACAAGTCCTAAGACACAGCACACTAACATTACTGAACATTAAATGGAAGTCACATATTTCCAGATTCAGCTAGTTTTGAGGACAGCAGCATATAGTGATATTCACTAAATGGTGCCTACAACCAATCCAGACTCAAAAATAAATAGGGAAATAGTATTAGAAGTAGGGAATATTAGCAATAGATTAAAAACTTTGAAATGCTACTATTTGCTTTGTAAACATTTACAATAAATTTGTGCAGGAGTGTTTTAGATGCTTATAGATGTCTATTAACCATTACTAAAAAAACCCATACTTTGGTAGCTGGTTGAAAAAAACATTGAGGATATTTTCCCAGCTAATGAGTTTGTTCCTAATGTTAGTCTCATGCAGGTTTAAAAAAAACTATGTGCTCTGCAGTAATGTAACTGCACAAGAGTTTAATCTTTCCTTTCCTAATTAGAAGAAACAAATTTCAAAGCTGACATGTTATTATGGGCTAAGCAAAGGTCTGGATCTTTGACCAGCACATGATCTAGATGTCAGCAATACAGGCTGAATGATTTAGTGACCCATTTTAAAGTCATAAAACTTATGATTTAGGTAAAATTGAAGCACATAGTCAACGGGGCTGAGAGCAATTCAGTTCACCTGAGATACCTACTACCTGATCCACCAAATTGCTCTCCTACCTACTGCACAAAGGCTGATGACCACCAACCTGTCAGCACTCTGACACTTACATCTAAGAACCTGTACTGAATTGCCTCCCATTATCCTGCTGTAATTATACTGGTGACTTCAGCTGGTGTAAGTGACAGAAAATCAGTAGCTATGCTCATTACTCAATCTAGATTTGTTTAAGAGCCTAAAGGTAGTATTTAGCAGGTACTTTACCCCCTTATCCAGTTATGACTGAAACAGTCTTCCTTCTTACATCCTTGTTCTACAACATTTGTATCTATTCATCCTTTGCCTGACAACAAGCTACCACAAAAATATCTTAGACTAGAAATGTTTCTAAATAACTTATTGCACAAGCCACTTATAATTCACAGGCAAGGCTAAGTGGGAACAATTTTACCATGTTAGAGTCAAGATGCAGTGGAGGAGAAAGTTATTTCAGCAAGGACAGGAACCTAAACACTAAAATCTATCAGTAAAACACTGACTTGAGACAACTGCAAACAAAGCTTTATAATACCTTATATTTTTTTAATCTTCATCTTTGTTGCAAAATTCTACTTTGATAAGTTAATACATGTAGCATTATGAACAGGCTGATTATTCAGGAAATGAAGAAACAGAACAGATTGGAAAAGCAAGAGACCACATCAAATGTTGTTCAAAGCTAGTAAGTTAAAATGGGTCCTTTTCTTTGCACATAAAAGCCAGAGTCAAGCAACCAACAGACTTAATCATAGGATTTACAATCAGTCACAGAATGAACACTTCCAAATCCTTTTAAACTACAGAAAGAACTGCAGTTTAGTCACATGCCTAGAACTAACATGAACATTCTGGAGACTTTATAAAACAAGTCTCTAAACAGCTTCAAACTCTAGCCAAGAAGTTTAAAGCAAAATATTCTTGATTTAAGGCACACACCAGAGGACTCTGCAGATTCTTCATACCTAAAACTGAATCTTGACATACATACTTATCCTTACTCAAATCCTTGAATTCCAGAAGTGTAAAATACAATGCTCTGTTAAGGACATTGCTTTTTGGTTTACTGAACAAAGAACAGCCATTTACAGAAAAGACAGTTACAAATAGAGAACATTTTGCATGCTTCTTTACATATGATGATATTCTGCCAGACTTTCCATTGTAAAGTTCTGTAGACATAAAAACATCCACATAGAAAAGTTGTAGTTAAGGTTCTATTCAGTTTTACAGATTGACCAGACCCAGTCTAGGTTATGCCATTGTTCAATGAATAAAAAAAACCCAGGAGTATTTTGCTCTCCACAGCTGGATAGAGAAGGAGACAGATGCTTAAGAACAGGAGGAGCCAGTGAGTATATTACAAGCCATAACGTGTAATGTGACCTCCCCTTGAAGAAATGAACTGAAAATAAGTCTGATCTGTGCTCAAGTACTGAAACAGTGGGTTTTAAATTTGTGGTAAAAAGTTATTCCTCTTATTCCAAGAGCTTAAAACAGTGTTTTAGACTACAAAAATCCAGAGCCAGAAGACACTGTTGAAGCTTTCTAGAACAATGACTGTTTTCCACACAGGTATAGCCCATGATAACCACAAGTATTACAAATGTAAGGAACCAAAACATTTGCATAACTTACTGTGTAAGTGATAGCTGCCAACATTCCAATCACAGTCAAGGAGCTAATGGAAAATGAAAGAGCAGTCAAGCCATCTGTAAAAAAAAAAAAGAAAAAAGAAAAGCCTGTTGAAAATTCCTACAGTATTAAGAACATGTTTTCCTGAAAGAGTTTCCTGAAGATGTTTTAAGACCATTAAAGAAAAAAAAAAAACAACTGAGACATGGTTACCAGCCACAACTCGGATGGAAAATTCACCTAGCATTGTCAGCAGCAGGTCCTTTTCCAATACTGCGGGAAACAAGACAGCCATCTTGCTTTGCTACAAGTTCACAGATGTTTCATTCAGTCAAATAGTTGAATAGCTACTAATGAACTTGTTCCCTTAGCTGCCTATTGCCTCTTCAAAACTTAGTTCTGTCCTCCACAAGGTGCTTTGGTGATTTTCACAACTGACACATGGGTTCTGGAGGATTTGTCTTTGTTTTGGTTGTTATCGCCTGATTTATTATGATAAAGCACTACCCAGAGAATCAGGCAAGCAAACCACCACACAAGCCAGACTGCAAGTTTCTGCTATGCTCAGACCACGTACATCCAGCTGTAACAACCAGAAGTAGGTCAGGACATTAAAGAGTTACTGGACCCTTACTATCACTCTAGAAATGAAAAGGGACAGTAGAAAAGCATTACCAAACTCATGCCCAAGGGCATCGAACTCCCTGAATCCTCCTGCAGAATTTCTTCACAACATGCCTGTCCCTAGTCTCATCACGCAGAACACAGGTTAGCAAGCTTCTTTGGTTAAACAGTAGAACTAGTAACTACTATGTTTCTGTTCTACTGTTTAACCAATCAACTTCATGTCTGCACCCAGTCATAACTGTGCTAATATTTAGTGTTTTCCCTATCTCCTGTCCTCCCCTTAAGTTAATTCAGGAATTTAGACCGCAATGTATTCCTACTCACACACAATTATTAGCCAGTTTCCATTCATTAGCTGGTTTCAATTCTTTTTTCCTGAGTATAGGGTCAAGCATTCACAAACTGAGAAATCTTGTTATATTTATCCTCTATGAGAAGCCACATCTTTCTTCTGATCAACCCTACAGACCTCCTTCCACAAATACCAAAAACTAATAGAATAACACAGCCAAATAAAACTTCACAGATAAAATATTTCCTTTGCTGTTTTTGCTAGGTAATACCCAACCACCTTCCCAGAGTTAAGTAATATGCCTGGGAGTTTCAAATCCTATAGTTTTGTTTAAACTTGTGAAAATGTTATCTGTGTTCTCAGGTTTAGGGCAAAAACCCACACATAAGTGACCCCTATTTCTAATATATCACACAATGTACTTAAACACTATATTTGATGATCCTCCTGTATATCTATTTGAAACCAACATTTAACATCCATTAAAAAAAGTTTAACTATGTTCAATAGAACATTAAGAAACTAACTGACTGAGAAATAGGTAATTGTATACCAGAAGCATATTATCAGGCACTGCCTCAGTGGATGAGTTTATGTTTCTTTTATAATCCCACTACGGTATGAACAGGCATACCACAAATATCCGAAATTAAAATCTTTGTATTGCATAGGTTAACAGAGGACAAAGGCAAAGGGTAAGTTAATATAAAAATAGGGTAACAGGTACAAGTAAAAATAACAGGCAAGAATTTCATCCTCATTTCTCCAGCATCTGAAACATGAAAAAAAAAAAACCCACAACTTTTGCTACAATACTAACTGGGGCTTGCTGGCTGTGCAGTAGCTCAACAAAACCCCTGGGGGGGTCTTGGCAGACAGCAAGCTAAGACAAGCCATCAGCATACCCTGGCAGCATGGAAGTTGATAAAACTCAGGATGCTGTTGAACATGAACATGCCCATCTGTTAAGGGAAAGGACCATAAAGGCAATACCATAACCAGTTCTGAGATCCCCACTACAGGCCAGACTGATAAATCTGAGCAAGCTAAGGGCAGAGCTACAGCGGTCAGAAGTCAGAGCACAGGCTGTGCAGAGAAGTTGAGGGAGCCAGGCTTGTTCAGCCTAGAACAGACACAGCTTTGGAGAGACCTAATAGAGTCTGCCTGCTTATCAAAGAGGTGGAGCCCACCTCTTCAGTGACGCACAGCAGTTGCGTGAGACAATGAGTGGCAGTGTGTATACCCACATTGAATAAGAGAAGTTTCTTTTACCATGGAATGAAAATCTCCACCATAAGGGATTTTCCCAAAAACTAAGTGAGAGAGCACCGAGCAACCCGGTCTGACACGACAGCTTCCTTCTTTGTGCAGGAGATTGAAGAAACCTCAGGTGATCTAGTCCAGTCTGAACTATCCTATGAAATTAAGAGTCACAAGAGAATGTTGGTAGAATCAGAAATCAGAACCAGACTTGCACATACCAATCCAGCATCCTAATGATGAAACCTTCCTGGAACTAAACAGTGGCTCTACTAGATTTTCATAGCAAGGACATGTACAGAGCTGAGTATTTAACTGTCAGCCATATCAAGGTAGCCTAGAAAAATTAGTTTAAATCTCAGCTCAAACACTGTCACTGCCTGTATAAATGAAAAATTAGTTTAAATCTCAGCTCACTGTCTCTGCCTGTATAAACTGCTTAAGAAGCCTTTTATTCAAAGCTGTCAGTTAGAATCTTTGTGAAGCAAGAGAAACAAACAAGCAGTCAAATCATGAAAAAGCTATGGATTTGCCCTCCCTTCCTCCTATGTTTGCAAGCACAACTTACAGCACAGTGCATATTACGATGAAAGACTCTGCAAGGATTTCCAAGGGAACTAGAAGGGCTTCTTGAAATATGCAAGTCGCAAGAGGAAGATGAAGCAAAACGTGGGTCTGCTGCTAAGTGAGGCAGGGGCCACAGGACACGGAAAAGTATCAGGTACGATTGCCACCTTTGCCTCAATCTTTACCAGCACGACCAGACTTCAGGAAACCCAAGCCCCAGAGATCAGGGGGAAAGGATGGAAGGAAGACATAACCTTCATGGAGGAGGATCAGGTTAGAGAGTGCTTAAGCAAACAGAACAGAGTTCATGATGCCTGAAGGGATACACTAAATGCTCACAGAGCTGGCAAACATTATTGAAGGGAACTTGTAGTCAGTACAAAATTCCTAGAATAATATAGAAGACAACTGAGTAAGGCTCATAGCATTATGCTGTGAAACATTCAGCCAGAAGCAATACTCTAATACATACCAAGAATGAGGCACATATATTAGAGTACTTAAGCATTTGGATTCATGTTAGTTTTGTAACTTTCAGTTGAAATTATTCTGGATACATTTGTAAAGTGACACCCAATCTGCCTTAGCTGACCTATAAAACACTTTCTTCACACCTTTGCTCTGAAAGCACACTCTGGCTAAATACATTAACTACATATACCGCAAGTTAAATACAGCTTCATGTGGTCTTGCCTTCACAACAGTTCTTTATAGCCTAGCTTAAAGTTTAACAAAGGCAAACAAAACAATTACAGAAAAAAAAATCAGTACCAGGAGAACAACGGGAAAAATTCCTAACTCCCATAGGATTCTGTCTAAATAGACAAAGCCACTAACAAACTAGTCTTACTCTTACAGTGAACAGCAATATCACATTTAATCAGGTAAGCACATAAACTGTCATACAAGATACACACTCACCATACTGAAGTTCACTGATTTTAGCGTATCCAAATAACATTTCAAAGCTGTGTTAAGCAAAGACTTCATGGAATCAAGTACCTTCCCCTCCCTACCACTAAATATCACAGGACAGAACATTGGAATCCTTGCTGTCAAATGGGGACAGTACTGAAACTGGCAGTGTCTCCTCTGTTACTCATCTGAACAGAAAGCAAACAATCTTATTGCAAAGATTTAGTGTAGGTGAGCAGTTAGTCCAGTTAGAAAACTGTCACCAGGAAAGTGAGTTTTCTTGTCCAGTCAATGATAAGCATGCCAAAGCTCAGAACAAATCTCAAACTTACGACTACTTCCAAATTCTTCAAACAGGAGCTTCACTTTCTCCCACTCCGTGGAATTCTTCTTGTTGGGAATATCCAAAGGAACAAAAGCACTGTAACAAAGAAAAGAAAGTTCTCACTTACAAGAATTAGTCTAGTATCAAAAGAATCCTACTTCCAAGTTAAACGAAATTCAATTATTCCTGTAGAAAATAAATGTATGGCTTCAGGTTTAAAAAAATTCTGAAGGCAATGTCTCATTTTATTCACATTCCCCTCCAATACTGTATTTAGATCAGCAGAGTACATGTGCAAGTGTGAGAAGAGTCAGATCTGAAGTCAATGATCAAGTGTTTTTCTATTTACCAGACCTAACAGAGGTAAGGACCCTACACTGAAGCATCATTAGGAGATGTATTATTCTTATTTGCTATCCTGGTTTGACTCATGTGCAGAGAAGCAAAAGGCTTTAAGCATCTTTTGAAACTAATTCTCTTATAAATCCACATTTTTGGAAGCGAGAATAAGATAATTAACAACTCCTACACCAAGCATTAACTCATTAAATGAGTTAACACATCCGCTGCATTCCATTCCTGTTGGCACAGTGAACAAAACTGCAGAGAAGTTCATTAAATATTTTTGACCTTCCAATAACCAAACACTAGCAAAGAGCACTCACAGGAGTATCAGGTGGAACAGTCCCCAAGCTGAAAGCTTACTGCTATCAGTCTCCCCATCTAAAGTCCAATGATAAGAGTAAGTCTTCAACATCTCCTGAGACAAAACAGCTTGTTTTCTAACTTGAGGCCATTTCCTCTTGTCCTATCACAAGAGACCAACACTCACCTCTCTGCAACCTCCTTTCAGGTAGTTGTAGAGAGTGATAAGGTCTCCCCTGAGTCTCCTGTTCTGCAGGCTAAACAACCGAGTCCCCTCAGCCACTCCTCACTTGTGCTTCACAACCTTCCCCAGCTCCATTGCCCTTCTCTGGACAAGTTCCAGCACCTACCTTGTAGTGAGGGGCCCAAAACTCAACACAGGATTCAAGGTGTGGCCCCACCAGTGCTGAAGACAGGGAGACAAGCACTGCCCTAGTCCTGCTGGCTGCACTGTTACTGATGCAGGTCAGGACACCATTGGCCCTCCTGGCCACCTGGCCCACTGCTGGCTCATATTCAGCTGGCTGTCTATCAACACTCCCATGTCCTTTTCCATTGGGCAGCTTTCCAGCCTCTTGCTCACAAGCCTGTAGCACTGCATGAGGCCACTGTGACCCAAGTGCAGGACCTAGCACTTGGCCTTGTTGAACCTCACACAGCTGGTCTCAGCCCATTGGTCCAGCCTGACCAGATCCCTCTGTAGAGCCTTCCTACACTCAGGCAGATCAACACTCCCACCCAACCTGGTGTCATCTGCAAACTCACTGAGGCTGCCCTCACTCTCCTTGTCCAGATCATTGATAAAATTAAACAGAACTGTCCCCAATACCAACCCCTGGGGAACACCACCTGGATTTAACTCCATTCACTACAACTCTTTGGTCCAGCCATCCAGCCACTATTTGACCAAGCAGAGAGTGTACCCACCCATAAGCAGCCAGTTTCTCCAGGACAATGCTGTGGGAAACAGTGTTAAAGGCTTTACTGAAGTGTAGGCAGACTACATCCACAGCTGTTCCCTCGTCCATTAAGTGTGTCACCTTGTCATAGAAGATCAAGTTAGTCAAGCAGCATTAAGTGTGTCACCTTGTCATAGATCAAGTTAGTCAAGCATAATCTGCCTTTCATAAACCCATGCTGACTGGGCTTGATCACCTGGTTGTCCTGAAGATGCCACATGATGGCACTCAAGATAATCTGCTCCATAACCTTCCCTGCCAGCAAGATCAGACTGACATGTAGTTCCCTAGATACTCCTGCTGCCTCTTCTTGTAGATAGCCATCACACTGGCTAACCTCCATCCCACTGGGACCTCCCTGGTTAGCCATGACTGCTGATAGATGATGCAAAACGGCTTGGTGAACACTTCTGCCAGCTTCCTCAGCACCCTTGAATAAGGCACAACCGGTCCCATAGACTGGTGGGTGTCTAAGGGTGTAGCAGATAGCTAACCATTTCACCTTGGATTATGGGGGCTTCATTCTGCTCCCCATAGCTATCTACCATCACAGGGGGCTGGGTATTTGGAGAACAACTGGTCTTGCTATTAATGCCTTCTTTGCCTCAGTCTAAGTACCTCAGCCTTTTCCTCAGCCTTTATCACTATCTTTTCCCCTGTATCCAGTAAAGGATGAAGATTCTACTTAGTACTCCTTCTGTTATTTATTTACAGAAACATTTTTATTGCCTTTTACAGCAGAGCCCAGATTAAGTTTTAGATGGGCTTTGGCTAGGATGAACAAGATGGACTTAGCGTGTCCAGCCATCTACAGACCTACATCCCAAAGGATCTTTAAAACACAGATCATCCACTGCACCAGCACAGCATACAGTTTAGTCCTTTTCTTCCTGCACCCTAGGCAAGAAGCAGCTTGACAAAAATCCTGGCTATTTTGCCATGTTGACTCAATGGTCAGTACAGCCATCAACAGAATGAGAAGTTTCCATGCTAAATAACTCCATTCACCTGTGATCACTCTGATGCAATACAAGTCAGTCCACTGAAAGCAAGTGAATAGAGTATAAGTGCCAGTGCAGGGTTTTACAGGTATAGCTGAGACTGAGCTAATGCAAGCAAACACAGCAGCTTAGCTTTGATGTGATATCTTACACCTAGAGTTCTGGACACAAGTGAAATTAACTGCAGTATTTTTAGGAATGGAAGAATGCTGCTATGATGTTTGAAACACATCCTGGGAATATCAGGATTAAGATCTAGATCAGTATCTAGGCTGCAGAACAAGGAAAGTAAATGCAAGACAAGCAGTTTATTACCTTTGACAGGGCTAATAACACAGGCATAGATGGGTCAGGTTTGATCCTTAAATCAGAATGCCATTAGCTGTCATCTTTAGGAAAAGAATTCCTAACATACTAGTCATTTACTTAAAGTGAGTTCTGCTGTAATATAATTTGCATAATTAATTTACAGGCTAATTAGACATATTCAAAACTTTTAAAAAGCTAATGGTTCTAGAAAATTCCAGGTGACCAGCTTAATTCCAAACACTGACAGTCAGGGAAATATTCCTTTTAAAACCAAACACTCATTAGCCTCAAAAGTAAGATATTTTAGTCAAACCAGACCACTGAATAAAGGGTGCTTTAATGTAGGTTGCAATAACTCAAGTCCCTTGACTCCAGCACATGACACTTCAAGTAAATAAACTCTATTCAAGGAAAGTAGATAATTTCTAAGAAGGGAAATGACAAGTACATGTTAGTTCAAAGTATCCCAGTACAAATTTGTCCTATACTTTCAATGATACTCTACATCAAGTTATTTATGTCCAAAGTACAAATACCATGAAAAGTGGCTGAGAGAATTTGGGGTGTTTAACTTGCAGAAAAGAAGTCTGAGGGGAGACCTTACTGATCTCTACAACTACCTCAAAGAAGGCTGGAGCAAGGTGGGTGTTGGTCTCTTCTCACAAGTGATAGGACAAGAGGAAATGGCCTCAAGGAGCACCAGGGGAGGTTGGGATTCGATATGAGGAAAAATTTCTTCATGGGAGGGGTTGTCAAGCATTGGAACAGGCTGCCCAAGGAAGTGATCCTTTTTTGAAGGAACCAAGCTATTTATTGACTTGTTTTAATTATACAGATTACTTGATAATCAAAATAAAGGTTGTCTTGATATGACACACTAGTCATTAGTTAACGGGTACAAATTGAAAGCCGGGAGGTTTAGATTAGATACCAGGAAGAAGTTCTTCACTGAGAGGGTGGTGAGGCACTGGAACAGGTTGCCCAGAGAAGTTGTGGATGCCCCATCCCTGGATGTCTTCAAGGCCAGGCTGGATGTGGCTCTGAGCAACTTGGTCTAGTGGAAGGTGGCCCTGCCCATGGCAGGGGGGTTAGAACTAGATGGTCTATAAGGTCCCTTCCACCCTTAACCATTCTATGATTCTATGATTCATGTAAGCACAAGATAAACTATTTGCTAGGAACTTACCAGGAAGTATTCTAACCCCTCTTGCTCTTGTAACCTATGTGCCAGGTATAAGCAGTACTGCAAGTCTGGTCTTCACTACCACGTTCAGCTGAGCTACTCCTTTAGAAGCTTCAGCTCCAACACGTTTTCCCTATGACACTGGGACTTCTGAGGCAGCTCTTGACCCTTGCTGTGCAGACAGTTGACTAAGACAAAAAACTTCTCCCTAATGAGCATGTACACTGAGACACTTGCTATTTTATTTATGCACACACACACAGAAGCAAAGTTCATTTTTCTTAAGCACAGTCACCTTGTTTGCTTTCTAAACCACATTCTTCAGTTTTTAGTTTCCCCTTAAAGCGGACAGACAAGAATTATGTTCTGCAGCAGCATCTTAAATAGCAAGGGTGCATTTCTGTTCTGAGGGCATTAACATGATGCTACTACTCAATCATTACTATCTTAAAATAAAGCATGCAACCTCCTACATATAATAGCAGAAAAATTATTCCAATTAGAACCTACAAATACTGAAATTCTTGCCAGTATCTAAGGGAGTCCTAGCTCCCTGCAGGAGATAATCCTGCTGTTTACATCAATGAGTTTCAAGTCTGTACCCATGGAGAAGCACTGTACAGTATCTTAGTCCCAGCCCAAGACTGGGCTTGCGAGTCACTTGGTTTGCAAGTCAATGCCACTGTCATATGGCACAGTATCAGAGGGGATAGTGGAAGCTGCAGTTAATTTACGTGTTGTGAAGACTATTTAAAGAACATGCTTAAGAGCACAGAGGACAATTAGAAGTCAAGAACCAAGTACCATCTTGCTGCAAGAGAGGAAACAAAGCTTACAGCTACTGAGGCTTCAGCTGACACCTACTAGTGATACAGCAAAATTTTCTAGCTGGGTATATTATACAGTACATTGATGTATGTCTACGATATGAGCCAACAAACAGAAGCTTTAGTAATATTTCTAGACCATGATTAAACTAACTCAAACTCCTCTAGTCTCTCACAATAGCAAATGTTACTCTTGACTGAGTGAAGATAAAACTTCTTAGAAATGTATCAAAACTAAAACCATATCCCAGTAAGCTGGTATACAATTAGAAGCATTAATTTAACTCTAGTTTCTACTTCACACTCCAGTACTTTGATGTGGATCATTTCAGCATACATTTTGTAAATTTTACCAACCTCATTGCTGCAGTCGAAATGCTAAAAAGCTTATTACACAGCATACATTAGAAATATTCAGTATTGGTGCATATCATGCTTAACGTTGATCTTAAATTGAATTTGTAATACTGCTTGGAGTTTCAGAATAACAGCACTTGCTGCAAACAAGTTACCCACTTCGGTAGTGTCTGCCTTCCAAACAAACACCAGCAAAATCCTTATACAAGGCACAACTATGTCAAGTACAACCCCACACCACACATCCTTCACAGAACACTTCTATTTAGGAAATTACATAACACCTACTCATAATCCTAAAAGCTGTTTCAGGATGTCCATGAAAGAATTTGTAGAGGCAGAAAACAGCAAGAACGCCAATATTTTACTGTTGTACACTGAGATATCAATACAGTTGTGTCATAGTCATCACATCCTGGATGGTCATTCACACTGCACAAACAGAACTTGGAACCTTGAAAGTACCTGCATTATTATGATGACCATTTTAGCTTCTAGTTGAAATCTTACTTTTCAGGTACCTAATCCTCAGAATATTTAAGATCTATTAGAAATTAAGCTAGATGTTAATTATAAAGATTGAGTGCAACATAATCTAAATTTTTAATCTTGTACAGAACAGTTCTATTTAGTATAATCTCACTTGGTCTTCAATGCAAATACTTACCCAATTAAGAGAAGAATTGCACAAATTGTGATGAATCCCAGAGTATATCTGAGTGCAGTTTTAACCTGCTGTATATTAAAGAGAAAATTAATATATTAACATAAAATAAATCCAAAGGGATTTGTCCAACAAATTACAGCAAAGCATACTTAGCATAACAGGTGTTCTACAAAAGGATCTCCACAGACAACATGAGTAGTTTTAGATATAAGTCAGAAGTATACAGTCTTGAGGAGTCTTACAGCTTAAGAACTATGAAAAATTACATTGAATTATGCTTCCATCCTAAACTATGCACTGGAGCAGCTGTGGCCAGAAGCCAGGGCACATTCATTCAGTGCAAATACACTCAAGAAAAGTCTTACTACCAATGTTTTATATTATGACTATGATTAGAAGTCTCTTATTTTAAGATACCACTCAACACAGGGGAAGCAATTACGATTAATGATTAAAAGATGCTTTAAGTATTTTCATTTGAGAAGTTAGCATCTTACTGGCATGCATTTATTGTACTCTCTGGAAATCAAACATTCAGTGCATCACAAAAACAACCAAATCTAGGTTCAGGTAAATTGCTACTTCACGAAAAAAGCAAACATTACAAGACTGAAGGTGCTCAAATTTAGGGTCTGTCTCAGAATCTGTATAATCTTCTTGTCTTCTACTTTAAAAACCTGTTCATACATGTTTTCTATGTTAAGGAAAACCTCATGGAAGAGGTTTTCACTTCCTGTATATGAAATCAGGCTCAAAAGAATTTGTAGGAAGCCTAAAGAATTTTTAGTAATACGGATGTTAATTATCACCTCATTAAAGCTTCATTTCCTGTGAGATCCCAGTGTACAGACTATGTCAGACTAAGTGTTACTAAGAGCTGCCTTGGTATTTTAAAGAACTGTAGTAATTGACTTAGAAATGCTACGAACATTGTAGCATTCAAGTTCAACAATCATTCTCGCTTTCTTTTTTACCTGTACTTGTCTTTTAACTGCTTAGTGCATTTATCAGAGAGCACTTACTGAGCATGTGTTGCCATCATCTTCTTCCTTCTCCTCGTAATAGAAGTAGACAAAGGGAATCCACAGAAAGACGCAGAACAGTATGATGGAGTACAAAGCTAGGAGAAAGAATTAAGTGAAGAGACAAAGTTACATTGGCACTTCATTTACTGCCTAGTAATTCAAAGCAAAGATTCAAACATTAGTTCCCTCTCATTCTAGCTCTTACTGATTTCAAGCACTGAAAAGTTAATAAAATTTACTAGCCAGCATATGGACTACTACTGTTTTGTGAACTCCAAAGGACTTCTAGAACTAACCCTTTCAGACTACGGATTTTAGATCCCCTTTCAATTCAGCAATAATAAAAAGACCAAAAGTAATCATCTGCATGTAGGTGATATACAGGACTCACACACTGGGGAAGAAGTGTGCTACAGGACAGTGAATAAAAGCCACCTAAAACATGTTTATATATAAGGTATATACAAAAACGTAACAAGTTTAAAGCCGCTTTGATCACTACACTTCATTTCAGTAGCTGCTCTGTTATTAATGTGTATATTGTAGCAGACGAGGTGGCCGAGTGGTGAAGGCGATGGACTGCTAATCCATTGTGCTCTGCACGCGTGGGTTTGAATCCCATCCTCGTCGGTCAGCCCAAAAGGGCAGTTTCTGTGTGTGAGCAGATCAGTGTGTGCTCCCAAGTAAACCTTTGTTTGGTGATGCGAAGGTTGGAGGCTGTCTTGGGCACAGTGACCATGAAATGATAGAAGTTTTAACCTCAATCATCATATTCGAGAAGTGGTGGTGGTCTGAAGTTCCCACTGACTGGAAAAGGGGAAACATAACCCCCCATATTAAAAAGGAAAAAAAAAAGAAAAAAAAGGACCTTGGAAACTATAGGCGAGAATGAGGAGGTGATTGGTGACAGCCAGCATGGCTTCACCAAGGGCAGATCATGCCTGACGAACATGGTGGCCTTCTACAATGGGGTCATGACCTTGGTGGATAGAGGACAGGCAACTGATGTCATCTACCTGGACTTGTGCAAAGCCTTCGACACTGTCCCGCATGACATCCTTGTCTCGAAACTGGAGAGACATGGATTTGATGGATGGACCGCTCGGTGGATAAGGAAATGGCTTGATGGCTGCACTCAGAGAGAGGTGGTCAACTTAGCGGAGACCAGTGACAAGTAGTGTTCCTCAGGGGTTGGTACTGTTCAACATCTTTGTCAGTGACAATGGATAGCGGGATCAAGTGCACCCTCAGCAAGTTTGCAAATAACACCAAGAAGTGTGGTGCAGTCAACACACTGGACCAAAGCGATGCCATCTAGAAGGACCTTGACAAGCTGGAGAGGTGGGCCACTGCCAACCTCATGGAGTTCATCAAGGCCAAGTGCAAGGTCCTGCACCTGGGTTGGGGCAATCCCAAGCACAAGTACAGGCTGGGTGGAGAGCGGATCGAGAGCAGCCCTGAGGAGAAGGACTTGGGGGTACTGGTGGATGAAAAGCTGGACATGAGCCAGCAGTGTGCGCTGGCAGCCCAGAAAGCCAACCGTATCCTGGGCTGTATCCAGAGAAGTGTGGCCAGCAGGTCGAGGGAGGGGATTCTGCCCCTCTACTCTGCTCTTGTGAGACCCCACCTGGAGTGCTGCGTCCACCTCTGGGGCCCTCAACATCAGAAGGATATAGACTGGTTGTAGCGAGTCCAGATGAGGCTAAAGATGCTCAGAGGGCTGGAGCACCTCTCTTATGAGGAAAGGCTGAGGGGGCACGGCTTG
>NW_010245580.1:0-15490 GCF_000690775.1 Eurypyga helias | reverse complement strand
CAGGGGGGTTGGAACTAGATGATCTTTAAGGTCCCTTAAATAATAATTAAATAATTAAAACTTAGGTAAGGGTTAGCAAGCTACAAGAAATACTTACTTTGCCAGTCCCACACTATCCGGTGTTAAAGACTGATTCCCATGGCTTAGTCTCATTCCAGATCATATCAAAATAATGCCTTTTACACAGAACTCCATCAGCTCAAGCCCTACACTTTCTTAACAGGATGGGTCCCACTTTCCCCTCTCCACCATCCACCTGTCATTAAAACTCTTGTTTACACCAGCTCCAGTGTTTGCTAGACCCTGCACTGAGTCACCTGAAGTTGCCACACTGGAAGCAAAGAGCCACAAATCTAGCAATCAGAGTATATATAGTGGCCAGCAGCACCTTGGGCTGTACTAGCAAGAGTGCCACCACTAGATGGAAGGTAGTTTTTCCTCTTGACAATGTGGTCTCACCAGCATTTCAGAACTGGAGTGTCATGTCTGATTCTGGGCTGTGCAGCAGAAGAGACACACTGGAAGAGTCCAGCAAAAAGCAATAAAGATTAAGGGCTTGAGCACCTGAGAGAGCTGGGATTGTTCAGCCTGGATAAGAGAAGGCTTTGGGAGGGATCTTTATGCATATGTATAGATACTTATGTGGGACTGAAGACTGTGTCAGACTTCAGTAGTGCCCAGGGAAAGGATAAAGGGGATGAGTACAAACAGAAGCATAGAAATTCTCATTTAAACATGAACTTTTATTCTACCTGCAGTCAGAAACTGGAACAGGGTACTCAAAAGACATAGCAGAGTCTCCACTCTTGGGGATATTCAGAATCCAACTAGACCTAATCCAGCTGCCTAAATGCACAGCTGTGAATAGGTAGTATATTAAACTAGATCATTAAGAAGGAACCAGAGCCCCCTTTCCACCTTAGCACTTCTGAGAGTCAAAATTAATTTCTACCGATTTTGAAATTTAAGTCAGCACACCACAAGAATCCACCAAATGTCAACAGTGGCTCAAGCAGGGGTTTGAGGGACAAAGAGCACACTAGCATGCTTCTGGACCTCATCTAGTACAAGTAATACACCTCCACTTCAAAAGAGCATCCAGCTTTAAGTGATTGTTCTCACACTATTTAAGCTACTGGCTACAAAAAATGAGCCAAATTAACTCGAGGTGCAGCTAAAGCTTTGCTTCTGCCAACTTAATTGTGTAAGTAAGAACACCTGTAGAGCTATAATGGTTCTTCTTGGGGATTCTTCAGCCAAGACCTTGGGAAATCCCCAAGTAGAGATTAATACCTTTAGGCCATTCACAAGCCTGTTAGGTAATGACCTCCACCTAAAATGAGAAGCAGTCAACTTCAGTTGTAGTTTTCTGTCTCACAGATATTTTAAGCCATTAAATAGTCACAATCCCTTCAGATTCATGCTTTACTAGAACAACTGAAGATCTAATAGCATACTCTGTATCAACTCAGACAAGAGCTGCATAAACAAGATTGAGCATGAGACTCATTTCAGCATTTTCCATCCATCATGGATGCTCTGCTGGCATTTAGTCCTCAAGGTCACCTTAAAAGTGCTCTTTAGAAGATTTGGGCTTTCAAGGTATTTTGAGACAAGATTTAATGTTACAACTGGAGGATAATTTTATTTACATGTAGTAGCATCAACTCCAACTTCTTTACCCTGTTGAAAAACCTTGTTACCATAGTAATTTTACAGGACTGTAACACCAAAAAATTGAACTTAAAAGCAGTTTTGCATTTGCTTTTCCCAAGCAAAATCATTACAAGGCAGAACTTTTTGTTCACCCATGAGATGAAGTTGTCAAACTGCCAGTGAGAATGTTTTAGTTCAAACTTAAAATTAAATGTATAACTCACATAAAGTAGTAAAACATTGTTCTTCCCATTATACTACAAAGGAAACTATAAGAGTTGGCAAAGTTCCCATCAACAACACAGGAGACTGATCCTGTTTTTTGAATTGTATTTTTCAGAACTTTTGAAAAAGGAAGAGCAGCATCTTTCAACTCATACCAGTTAGTTACCCAAGGGCATGCACCTAATTGCTTGTTCTGCCCACTAAAAGGGCTGTTTATTCCCAGGAAAGCTAACCTTCAAACTCAAAGGTCTTGCAGCAGCAAACAGCCAGTCAACCAAGTGACAGAGATACTTCCTCCTCCTAACTCCCCTGCGAGATGACAAACTGTCTCAGCTTTCATTATCACACTTCTAAGGACTTTGGTTTTAAATTAGGGACTGCTCTTTGCTCTGGTTCACAAGTCCACCTCCTGTTTCAAAACACTTCTCTGGATTATATCACAAGCTTGAAGCACCGCCACTGGAAAAGTCCTTCACTGTATAGCCAGTACAACAATGGCTCCTGCCACAGAGCCTAAGCAATCTTCTGCAAGAATTCTTGGGTAAGGTTTGTTTTAGTGATATTTCTCAGAGAGCAATTCTTATCTCAAGTCAAAGAGACTAGTTTTCTGCTGTTTTGCACCATATCAATACAAAGATACCTTAACTATAAGCAAGTTTGATCTGACAGTCTTCAAGTAAGTTACAGCCATAGTCCCTTCATTACATTTTGACTTGGTCTTTTTTTCCTAGTGGTATGCAAGGGCAACTAGGAACAAAGAATATCAAAATGCAGTAAGTAAAAAGAACCAAAATAACTTCAAGAACTGAGAAGATTTCAAGCAGAGTATCTAAAATCAACATAGTCCCTCAAGTCCCTTTGAGAAGCTACAGGAGGCTCAAGCATATTATATTGTCAGAAGTCTCTTCCAGGACAAAATTTCTCTTCCAGATGGTATCATATACTGGTGCAATGAGTAACACCAATACTACCAAGCTGCTTGAAACAATGCTTTGTCATATACTCCCTCACTTCTCCTGTTGAAAAGTCACAAACTACTCCAGAAAAACTAAACCGTTTCTTTCCAAATAGTTTTTTTTTTAATTGGATGTCAGTAACTAACACAATTATTTCATCAAGACTTCAAGAACAGACACCTTGTTTTCCCCAGTGAACATGAAGGAACACAATAGCGAATTTCAAGTCATGATCAGACACTTATTTGAAGCAGGCCGGTTAAAGCAGTTCACCACAGTAAGTGTCAATATTATTAAAATAGACTTGCAGTTTATCTTCTGGCACATTGTTTCCCAAAAATTACACTTATTAGAAGGGTGTTTCTATAGACATAAGTCCACAATATTTGTCAAGTACAGCTATGCAAGTCTTCCACGATATTTAGCATGTCTTCTCCTAGGACCAGGCCGTAAAGACAGGTAGCTGCATTTGACACGTGCCTACTAATTTCCTAGAAGCCCAAGTCACTGTGACAATGATTCTGTATCAAACACTTGCGGTAAACAGAACTCCATGCAAAAATCATCTAAGTTACACCAAATACTGCATTTTGGATAAATTCTTGTTCAAGGACTTTAAGCTAGGATCCACTATACAATAAATAGAAGTATTTTCTGAGGTCAGCAATAGTTAAGAAAAAAAAAAAGGAAAATCAGAAGCTTAGCAGAGACTTTAAGCACACCATAAGAGATCCCCATAGAGTTTAGCAGGCAGTCCTTGCCACAACATAGTTGCAATATGCTTAACATGTGGGTCAAGAGGTCCCTGTCTACCTCACAGAAGACTGGGGTCTACGGATGGCATCCTTTCACCATTCACCGAACTTTACCAAAAGTCACTGAACGTTAAGCTGACTTAAACAGGTAGAATTTAATTACTAGAGGAAGAGAAACAGAACACCGCTCCAGGTTACTGTCAATTTTCAGCCCAATTGTGGTACAGAGGAAACTGCCATTGGACAGTTTCCAGTTATAAACCTCTCTGAAAATTATTTTCCTCCCAAATTCAAGCTAACATGCTGTTTCATAGCATCTGCCAATCACTAATCATTCTTCAGTCACTCAAGTATTGGCAAACACATTCTACAACAACTGGTTTTACAGCAATTAACATACTAAGCCACTACGGCTTCAAAGCAAGCAGTAAACTGGTTTCCCAAGTAAAGCTTATAGGCTACTCAAGTCCCGCTTCAATATACAGTTATTTCAAGCTTTGTTCTGAAAGGTACCTCATTTGTCATTCTACCAGTACAAAGCCATTCTACTTTTTATCAGTTTAGCCCAGAAACCAGTTGGGTGTGAGAGAAAACAGTGTTCATGGGGACTAATAACATTGTAAAACACACCCCAAAAAACAAACCCCATGCTTTTCTACATTTAGTGACAGTTTTGAGTAAACTGAAATACAGGTAGTAAAGTAATCCTTAATATTCTAAATCAGTTGAACTACAGACTCCAACTTCTTGCTACAACTTGAAGTGACTTGACTGAAGGCCAGTGACTAAAGCATACTGATTAGTCATACTGTAAGTTGGCAGTATACCTACAGAAGGCAAGACCCATGAGTTATCACTGCATATTCAGGAGAGATAAGACACTATTGGTATTCATGTCTAAGTACAAAAGGAGATTCATTCTGTTTGGTTTTGGTTTTTTTAAATGCCAAGACCCAATACTTTTGAGGATATGAATAGAAAAATGGAATAGTATTATAGGAATGGAAGAATTATTGAACTTATTCCTTCTCAGCTTTCATGTCACTACGCTGTGCAACAGCAGCAGGGGACTAGACCTAATGATGCAAGAACTGCATTAAGTTGTGGTTTTATGAAGGAATGATGGAGACTTCTGAAAAATAAGTTACCTATTACTGTTCACTTCAATGTAGCTCTAGTTATTAAAGTATGCATCAATTCCTCAAATTAAAAATCACAAAAGAAAAATATTTTTAAAACCATCTTTAAATCTCTACCACCATCTGGAGGATATGCTATGAAATAAAATATTAGTCCTACAGTATTTCAAGTAGACCTGTCCCGATAAGGGCAAAAGCAGTTTCAGGTTTAAGCTCAAATCTATTTCAAAAATTAGTTCAGGCTTTACCAAGAGACATCCTGTTTTAAAAAGGAGACTCAGTTGGGCAAAAACATCTTACGGAAATTCATGCAGTCTCACAAATCTATAGGAAGTGTACCACAGAAGAGTTTGAAGACTCTTCCACATAAGGAGTTGTAAAATGCTTGGGCTGTTTTAACAAGACCACAGCAACCTAACAAGAGTAAAAAGTAAACACAAAGAAATTCCACTATTCTATAGTGAACAATCTTTGTGGGAGATAAACTAGTGTTTAAAAAACTTCCTTTGTGAAATCAGAGAAGTTTCTTCACTACTTTTGGCTTTAGGCTTCAGTCAGCATGAAACTGCACACATTCTAGTTTGTTGCTATCACTGGCAGGCAGTAAGTATTCTCTAACTTGGCAAAAATGTCCACTATGTAGAACCTATTATTTCCCAATAAAAAAAATTCGGAAAAGCCAATCCATAGTCTTCCAAGAGACAAAAACCTCAACACTTAAGAAATGTGACCAAAAGCAGGTAACTCTGAGTCTGTACCACTGACCAAGGCAGGCATTTCACTCAAACCATGATAAGCATCACCCTTAGCCACCTCTTACATGTATTTGTTAATTGTAGAATTTTTCATAAGGGAAACTAAAATAAACTGATCTAAAAGTACAGAGGCTGAGTGAACAGTTATTTTATTAGATTCGATTCCAGTTTTCTGTTTCAGTTTTGTTTAGGGTTACCTCTTTGGAATCAACACCTTTATGCTCTATTACATAAAGCTCTTCCTTTGAATATGGTAGTTGCTGAATCTGAACACCTAAAACAAGTGTTAGACTCACATTTGCATAAAATTTTATATATGGTAGGCAAGTTTCCCATTGCTGCCTATGTTAAATGCCATAAAACTTACAGCAACACCTAAAGTCTCCCCTTAATGGGCCTCTAAACACAGACAGAGGAAACATGTAAACAGTATGAGAGAAACCATTAGCCTTTTCATGGATTGGCCTTCAGTATGTTTGCATTTTTAGGGGGCTCCTGAAAGTAAAAATTTCACTGAAGGGCACTAAGTGTAAAACTAATATTTAACCAGAAAGGCATAATCCAGCATGACCTCTAAACTTCATGCCTCCACTTAAACATCCTATTAATTAAAAAAAGTTAAAAAATACTTACTGTAGTATCCATAAAGTACAGTGTCTTCAATTTGTCTTGAAACATTAGCATCAGCCCAGTCCTAGTAATAAAGAACAGAAGCATTTAATAAATGAAACAGATGAATACTTCATTCAATAGGATTTTTAAACTGAAAAAACACTCATTAAATACCTAAGGAAGAGTTACACACCCAGTTTGTACACTTTAAGTGTTGGAATTTAAGTTAGAGCTAAATCAAAGATGGAGCGTGCTGCATTTCAGGGGACAGATGCTGCAGTGGTATCCTGAATGCTTATACTCACTTTGGCTGTTAACCTCAAACTTAAAGCTCTATTTTTTCCAGATTAAGAATCCTTAGTTACTATACATTATACTGTCAATGTACAATTGAAATAAAATTAATCATTATAATTTTTAGCAGCTAACAATTTACTTCTGTTCTGTACTAATATTTAAGTGGCATTCTAAATTCCCTATTATATGAAACTGACTTTTAATTCCTGTGTATCAGACAGTGCAGCTACTGAATCTGAAGTTCAATCTGAATAGTTTTTCAAAATGTTTCATACAAGACAACTGGAGGTATGGCTATTTGCAGTTCTAGTACTATTTTTTGGACTCTGAGCATTGCAGGAAACACTAAACTTCAAAGTCAAGGCCTTGCAGGGACAAAGGTGTCCTCAGTATGACTTTTCTACAAAACCCAACACATGATGATTTGGAAGCAGTGTGGTACATTAGAAATTACTGCAGACAACTAAGCTGTATGAGTTACCCAACCCAGTAGTGGGATTCATTGGATTTAAATTTATAATTAACACATTTACATCTGCTTTATAACTCCAGAAAATATGCATGTGCAAAGCATTAATGGAGGGACCCAATCAAGTCAAGGATCCACTCATTCTGAAGTCAATACCTCTCAAAGAAAGCACTAGTTTTATATCAATAAGGCTGACACTGGAAACTGCTAAAAGAGCATTCCCCAAAATCCCACTTGAGGCCAAGAGCCACATTACTGAATTTCAGTCACAGAAACAGCACCACAAACTAGAGTTTGGGAACACCTAGAAAGAAAAGTCAGACAATCAAAATAGCATTTTTTAGATGCAGCTCAACAGAAAGGGCAGTCAAATTTGATAAGCAGTATTTGCTTTAGAACTTCAAATCAGGAAGAAAAATTAATTCTGCTCTGACAGCCCTAAGGTATCAAACATCTACTTTTCAAGCATGTAAGTCTGGATATGACTAGTATAGGAAGACCCATATCCTTCTGAGAATCTCTACAATAGTTCACTTCCAGTTACTACTGTATTTGGCAATACTACAAGGGAATCACTCATTAAGGAGCACAAATAGATTAAAAATGCTACTTCTAAAAAATAATTGGCTAGAGTGCTAGCAAAGTGCAAATGACTAGGCATACAGGAATAAGCATAACAGTTTCATAAAGGGAAGATTTTACAGACCAGAAAAAAACAAAGTAATTTTGGCAGCTTACAAAGGTATTGTGCTAATTCCCACAGTATCTTGATAACAGGGTCTCTTAAAATCATCATTGTCTGGGCTGGAAGGGACATTCAAAGATCATCTAGTCCAACTCCCTGCCATGGGCAGGGACACCTTCCACTAGACCAGGTTGCTCAAAGCCCCATCCAGCCTGGCCTTGAACACTTCCAGGGAGGGGACATCCACAGCTTCTCTGGGCAACCTGTTCTGGAGTCTCACTACCCTTACCATGAAAGAAATTTCTTCTTTAAGTCCAGCCTAAATCCAACCCCTTTCAGTTTAAAACTGTTGCCCCTTGTCCTGTCAACACAGGCCCTGGTCCAAAGTGCTTCTCCATCTTTGTTATAAGCTCTTTGTATACTGAAAGGCTGCAATAAGGTCTCCCCAGAGCCTTCTCTTGTCCAGGCTGAGAACCCCAACTACCTATGGCTAGGATTTATATATACAGATATAATGGTACTTTGACATAAGAATAACAAATAGCCTTGTTATCCTCAGTTGCAGGTTGCAAGCTTTTATTTGTATTAGTTATCCACTCAGTTTAAGCAATCATCTCCTCTTCCAGAAGTATGAGCCTTTATCTTTTAGTTTCACCAAGACTTGAATTACCTTCAGAAAATAGTACCTTAAATCAGGTATTAGAAAAAAGTAACTGGATTATTTGATACCATGCACACTGGCAGAGCTTACACACTGTGTGTAACACATGTAACACATACTGACTGTATGCTACTCTTGAGTTTCTGGCCTAAGCAATGAAGCTCTTTACATAATACCAGAGGGCAGACTGTTTTCCTGAAGTTCCCATCTGAACAGCATTATTAAAATACTGAGATGCTACCTTACATTAAGTGTTCAAGGCCAGGCTGGATGAGGCTTTGAGCAACCTGGTCTAGTGGAAGGTGTCCCTGCCCATGGCAGGGCGGTTGGAAGTAGATGATCTTTAAAGGTCCCTTCCAACCCAAACCATTTTGTGATTAAAAGATACAAAGTTGCAAAGATGTGTGTATTTCAGCATCGTGTCTATGTGCCTGAACTTACCCAGTTTAATAGTATGTCATATCTTTAGGTCATTTTTCAGTCAGCTGCTGAAGCCCCACATTTACACAAGCTAAGGATGTAAAAATCCTTACTCTTACTGGCAAGTTATCCATATGCACACACCATCAGCAATGAAAAAGCAATAACCACTTCAGCTGAGCTGTTTGAAAAGCTGGTGACAGCAGCACTGTTTTGTCAAAAGCAAGAAGCATTGCTATCCAGTGAGTCGTCAGAATGTCTCGAACATTCTCAGCAGCAGCGCTGATATATCAAGTTGATAGGTTGAATTTACTGCACAAGCACACAGAACTTGGATGAGAACTCATCTGGATAGCCTCTAGATCTAGTCTGTTTTCTTCTCTATCCGTTATGACTCAAACTTACAATATAGACAGCAAATACCTTAGAAGCACAATAGATTAAGAAGGTGAGAGTTCATTGCTGCCTTCAACAGCAGTTGAAGATGTGAAAGTGCGACCACAAATTCTCTTAAGATCTGCAGAATTCAGGTACTCTGGCACTGTTTTGCTATACTTCATTAGTTTCTTGCAGTTGAGCAAGCAAACATGATGCCACCTTTAAAACACCAGTAACAATGCACTGGACTGATAGATAAGGGAATCAACAAATCCTAAGGATGTGCAATGAGTATGATGGCTATTATTCTTAAGTATTCCTTAACACCAGCCATGCTGGAGGATTCAGGAAATGTAAATACAGTTACAAGTGTAAAAAGTAAATAGATTAGTAAAGTGTTGCTATGTAAATAAGGACATAAGAGGAAATTTAAGATACTTCCAGCTTACCTAAATGCTAAAGCTAAAACAAAGCTCCCTCAAAAGATTCATTTTACAATTAAATTCACAGAAAAACATATTAAGAACAGTTGCTTCTGCCAGTAATCACTCAGCAGTTTTCCTTCTCCCAGCAAATGTGTCCACTGAGGGATTTACATTAACAAAATTCAACAGAACGGTACAGATCACTTCCCCAAAGTTTCTACCTTCCCCACTTTTTGGATAGAATGGCCATCAAGTTCATTCTTTTGTCCCTGTTAAAGGGGACATTTCTACTATCACTGCTGGAGCCTACAAAAATTTAGTGAGTACCAAGTGAAGATACATTCTCTGCAGCTGCACCTTAGAGCTTAAAGGGGCATGATGTTCCAGGTTTCAGTATTTGCGGTGTTTCAAATGTAGATGAAGCTGTCATTCTGCTGATTACCCTCTGCCCAAGGCTTCAGCAACAAAAGAAAAATACAATAACAGAGACTGTAGAGTGGGTCATAGCATGGTTAGATACAAAGAAATTTCATACCCAGGTCTCCAATTTCCAGCCTATTACCTTAAAAATGGGACAGAACCAAGGTTCTGACTACCAGATGGAGAATCACATCCAGAAACATGCATGTCTCATCCACATCTGGCTACCATGAATATTTTGGCTATATATTGTTACTTCACAAGTAGCAATTCCTACTCAAGACAGGAAACATGGTCTCAGACAATCATCTTTTCTCAGCTAACACCTTTCTAGAATAAAAAATATCTGATATTTCTAGTGGTTCTGTATTCTGAGCAGCTACATAATGAGTTTCCCCCAAGATGCAAAAAAAATCTTTTTTAGAATGGTCTGCAAAAAGGATCTCTTGTTAAACAGATGCTAATCCTTGCATCATTAAGGAGACAACTGACTTTTAACAGCTCAGGCAGACACCCAAGGTTTGTGAGGTGTACAGTCTAACTAGACTAACAGAAATGCCACTGGCTTTTAACTTCATGTAGTAGCAAGGAGCCATACATTTCAAAAAGAGTTCTCATCACCTCCCCTGCCTTCTGCTGCATCAGCAATAGATTAAAAAACACTGTGGTGACAACAGCATCCTTGTTTTAAGCAGCCTTCCTGCTGCAAGACAGCATCAGCTGTGTTTTAAATATTTATGAGACTTGTAGGTCAGACCCAGAGGTCTTGGGTTCCAGCAGCAATCTTAAGTCTTTAAGCTAGGGTGAGGTTTTCTGTTCCCAAGTGCTTGTTATAAATCAAACAAGCTTTCAGATCAAACATATCAGATCCAACTGGATATATTTGAAGTGCATTGCACAAACTAAAGCACTGTCAATGCAAACAGCCAAAACCTTCAAGATAAAAGTGGTGCTGGTGAATATTATCAGGACTGCACTTACAAGATAATACTCATGTTCTTTTTTGGTTAGTACTAGAACCAAAAGCCTGCTTTCCTACTTAACAGCGCTATAAATCAAAGTAATCCCAGCCTGCAGAAGAGGTGTTGTTGCAATGAGTTCTATTATCCACAGGAATAATGACCACCCACAAGCATGAATCACTGGTCATTTCCTAAAGGACTATACAACTACTTTGCAAAACCTTCTAATACCAAAACTGCTCAACACAGTGCCTATAGAAAGCTTTAAGACAATACTTGATAAGTCCCACAAAACACCGTGAAAGACCCCAACAGGTACCAAACACCACAAGCCATTTGTTTATAGCAAACAACATGTTGTTCATAGATCTCTAAATAAAAGGTAAGTTAAGTCCTGTTGAAATGGACAAAACCTCAAGGTTAACAAAGGCTGACCAAGACACAGCACATGACCCTTATCAAGGAAGACACCTTGAAACACATGGTGGGAAAGGGCTACACAACACTGTTTAAAGTGAATTCATCCAGAAAGCAGCATCATTTCGACAGCCTTCAGAGAAGGATAATCTGCATGGGTACCAAAGGCAATCAGACAACTAAGCCCGTCACTGTAGCCAGGACACACACGTCACTGTAGCCAGGACACACACCTTCACTTGCAGCTGACCACACAATTCACAGTGAGAACTTTGAGCCATCAGACTACGCCTGCAATTTAACCTGTTATTATCCTCAACTGTTTCTCCCCAAGTTTGCTACAGGTTTGTTCACAGAAGAACCTCAAGAGTATCTGAGTAGATAGTAGGGTCAGATGCATTAAAAATTAACTAAAAGTCCACTTATAGTACCTCTTCCTCATAAGTTAAGCATCCTTTACCTTCTCATCTCTGTAACACTGATACTGGGAATTACAGTTGGGAGGTAGGGAAGAGAATGCATACAGAAGAAAATGTTCACCTAGGATGTGGATAACTGCCACAGGTCTTTTGGAATGAGCTCTAAAATCATCTACTTGGAAGGTTTTTTGATGAACTAATGATTTCTTTACAGAGAATTCTTATCCACATCTGCTGCCTGGATCTGCCTCAGAAATTCACTAGGAAGAATCTAGTGAAGACTTAACTCACTCTGGCCATCCAAAACAACAAAGGGTTCTTGACAGAGTCATAGGTCCTTCAGGCCCCAGCATCAGGTAGAGGGCCTTGGAGGTGCTGGGTTTAAAAGTACAGCCCAGAGGAAGGGCAGCAGTCTCCTGGAAATACTCTGAACCCAGTCAAGTCTGTCCTACTTGTAAAGGAGTAACAGAGAAGCATATTACCCAGGATAGCATCAGAAGCTTTAACACTTCCAAAAGATCTTATGTTAAGATGCTGTCAACCTCCTAACTTGACATTACTCCCAAACTGATATTACCAAATAACAAAGCTGTGTGTTTACATATAGGTTTGTATGTTCTGACTGACTTAGATTCACTCAACTTTATCAAGAAGCCCACATTAATATTTCAATATCACAATTTCAATACATTTGATCCAACACAGGTGTTAATATCAGATCTCCTGTTATTGCTGCAAAGCTAGAAACTCATTCAGCCGAATCTTAAGAAAAAAAAAGGAAGAGTTCTTCTACAAGGCAGTATGGAATAATTTAGTTCAACAGGCCAAAAGCAGCATCTATAAACATTAGGAACTAAGCAGGACCATGAAGCCTCAGAAGCATAAACAAAGCTACTTTAAAAGAAATAAAAGCTTTACCACAAGCATGAAAGCTTTTTTCATGTACATCTTCTAAACAGAATATACCTGCACCACCATATCACAGCATGTGGCCAGTTACAAATAAACAGTAGTTAAGTTATGGTAATCTTCTATTAAGCACATTTCCTTAAGCAAGACTATAGTGACCACATTGGCTTCCTATTCTCCTCACAGGTTTGTTTCTGAAATCAGGGAATGCATACAGTAACAAGATAGGTCTCCCTTGCAACAGGAAATTCTGCTTAGTCCCCAGCAGATGTGCATTTTTCAGCTGGGCCTAGTTACATCGTTATTTCTCTAGCTAGTCTGGCTCAATATATTTCATAATATTCAGTATTATTCTCATTGAACTGCTGGTATCATGACATACAAGAGGCTTCTATCATCTACATCCATTTTAATTCTGAACAAACAAGGTCTGAAGACAAAATTTTAAAGATGACATTGAACAATAGTTTAATTTATTCTGTATTACCACTGAGCAATAAGTACAACAACAACACAAGCCACACCACAACTCAATTCTAAAGACTTCTTGTGACTTGCACTTGCATGAGCACCAGCCAAAAGGCACTGCATTGGCTACAAGCTAGTTCTGTAGTATTACCAAGGATCTGGCAGGACTTAGGTTTCCCTTTGGAAGTAGTGCTGAAGGGACTACTTTGAGTAGTAGTGCACTACTACTCAAGTCTTTGAGTCTAGTGTGCAAGCATTTACCATCTGCCCACTCTTTCATTTGTTTCAGGATCATCTCTTTTACTACACATTCAGGTAGCCTCCAAAATCTAATAGCTGTTATTCAAGTTATTAACATGCTCCTGTTTGTAACAGTAGTATCCTCAAAGACACTGGGTCACTACCTTCAAGAACCCTCCTTGCAAATTAATAAGGCCAATGCTTTAAGCACTGCGAAGAACTCTCACTTACACCAATGCTTAGAGCAGGCCACATTAAGTACTCATCGCATTAGGAGCTCATTTCGCACTGCAACCCCCTACAGTTTAAGCTTATAAAAACAGTATTCAGCTAAGGTGGTGTCACCCAAGAAGACAAACTAATGTATTCCCCTCCCCAAGGGTTTTTCCAGCTTTCCTTCTTTAAAAAAAAGTGCTTATTAACTCCTGCTCTACACTATAGGTAGATGTCATGGTTTAACTCTGGCTAGCAAAACACCCCGAAGCTGCTCTAATAGATCCCCCTTCCCTTCCTCCAGTAGAGGGGAAGAATGGGGGGGGGAGGGAAAACCCACAAGCAAGGAAGCTCATAAAATTGAGATAAGATCTATTTACTAATTAATTCTAATATATACAAATACTACTAATAAGTAATTAAAATAAAAAAATTTAAACATACAAGTGCTCACCACCCACAACCAGATCCCGAGAAGTAAGAGTCAGACAGCCTGAAAGCCAGAACCCAAGAGCAATTGCAGATTTCAAGCAAGCCCTAACAGAGGCAGTACAAGCCATGAAAGCTAACAGAACCACCAACTCACTCAGAAACAAGCCAGAAAAGGAGTTACCAAAGCAACTAACAAGAGTTAAGAGAGAGAATGTTAGCAAGTGTAAGAGTGAGAGTGTAATGGCTGCCAGACCCCATTCCCACCTATGTACTTCCCCCAAAGAAATACTCCCTTGGTCAGTTTGGGTCAGCTGTCTGAACTTTATGTCCTCCCACACCACTTGGGGTGAGAAAGTTGGGAATGCAGCTGCAGTATCAGAAGCTGAGAAAGACCTTGAATTCAGTGCAGGCATTTCCCAGCGCCAGCTAAGAACTTATCAGTGCTGCTCGCTGCATCCAGGAACACAGTTTCCTAGCAGCCACAGTAAAGAGTTAACTCCTTCTGAGTGAACCCAGCACAGTAGATTAAGACTTATAAATATTTACTGTGTTAATGTTTCACTACCAGATTGAGAACTCTAGGAAGAAAAAGACAACCAAAATAATCTTAAGCAGCAAATGGGCAATAGAGTCTCTTTTTGAGCAAAGGGGCAACAAATTCCACTCTAAAATGCCCCATCATGATGTACTGAAAAGGAACATTGAAGAGATTTCTTTATCTCGAGGATGGCATACACGTGCCTTTTAGCACAATAGAAGGAACAAGCATTTGGAGATTAGTAGAATATCAAAAATAAATGGCAAAAGCGAAAACTGAAATTCAGTTCAAGCAACAAACAGAGCTCAGTGTTGTATTCACAGTACTAGTTCCCAGCTTTCCAAGAAAGCTGGGCACTAGAACAGGTAGTAGCATTTGTTTTGAACACTTCGACAACACAAGAACATCATCTTTCAACACAAGAGTTTCTTTGAAAAGGCAATTAACACTTTTAATATGTCCATACCTTAAATGTACCATTTTGATTTTTCATATAAGAAACCAAAAAGATGTCCACTGGTAATAATGCTGACGAGATAAGAGCAACTGCCAATGCGAAGATAGCCGTTATGGTAGAAATCACTTCACTTTCTCGACGACTCTGATACTTGCGCACATAAACCCAGCAGAAAATTAAAATAGCCTGAAACATACAGGGAAAGACGGTTACGAGTTGAGTAATAAGGACGCGGGAAGGCAGACACTGAAGTTAGACCCTGCACCTTGGTGCTAAAGGCTGGCACTGCTCCAACACTTTTTACCCGAGCCCCAAACATCGGTGTTACATTCGTCACGCGCAGTTCTCTCCGAGTACCTTCGCTAAGAGCAGCTTAAGCAACATCAGCACTCCCACACCCAACAGGCAGCGCTGACAGACTAGGAGGGAGCGCAAGCCACCCCCACGCCCCCAGCTTGCCGTGCAGGGGATTCAGGGAAGGGCTGGCTGCCAGGGCCAGCGGAGGGGCCACGGGCCGAGCGAGGCGGCCGGGCGGGGAACCCAGAGCTAGGACAGCGAAGGGCCGCGGAGGCAGGAGCAGCC
>NW_010245579.1:0-23886 GCF_000690775.1 Eurypyga helias | reverse complement strand
CACCAATCACCTCTCCATTCTCCATTAGGACACAGTGGCTAGTAATTCCTGAGGGGATTTGATGTGACTTCTTAAATATAGCTGAATAATGATTATGTTGAAAACTGGTTGAAAGAAGGAAGGTGAGACTGGTAAGAGCCACAATGGTAAAATTGCCCTGGAGAGAAGAGACGGGTAACTGAAGCACTGACAAAGAAGTATGTGAGATAGGAAGGAGCCATACTTATTTTACCACTCTTGAGCTGTTAGAAGTGGTGTGGAAGCAAAATATCAGGGCATCTGGGGCAAAGAGTGCCATTACATGAATGATACAAGCACATGCGTTTTATGCTAGAAAGCAACCAGGAGAGTGCATCACATGGTGACTGTCAGTGGGGGATTGCACATTCTTCATCCCCACTTCCCTGTCCCTGGCAGATCAGTCTTTATTCATCCCAAGATGTAAAACATTAGCAGTAAAGGGTGATATCCATTGGCATTTAGTTGTTGAGGCATTTATGACTTTTTTCCAGAGTATATTGCAGCTGAATGGCATCTTCATTGATTTTGGTGGTGTCTGAAACTTGGATGCCCAGAGTGATGTGTACATGCACAGATTTTCCTGTCAGCCTAATGATTTATTTCAAGATAAACTCGGGTCTTAGTGGTTGGGTCTATACTGTAGAATCTGGGAGCCCTCCCAGTCCCTGGGCCGAGGTGTGAGCACTGGCCAGACACCAAGGCTATGTCAGGACAAGATCAAGCTAGCCCCATTCCTTCTCAGCCCACACCTTACTTATCTTGAGGAGGAAACCTGTGCCATGAATGCTCCCTGTCATATCCCTTCTCCAGACAATCAAGGTACCAGAACTACATAGCAATGTAGTTTATGGAACACTAGCCACTGCAAACTCCTCTTCTGTATGCTAAGAAATGAATGTGTTGCTTCCCAGGTCTTTGTTTATGCCATAGAAACAACCCCTGCCGTGACAGACCCTTCTGAGGGGTAGCTATCTATCTAGAAACTGTGGCATGACAAGTAAGGGACCAGGGTGCGTCCTCTGTCTCTCCCACCAGGCAAGTGGGATGGTGCTACACATGGTCTGCAGATTAAATTACTATCTCACATCTCTGGAGGCTTCACAGGACATTGAATAGAGTTTAGAAAATGAAGGCAACCAGCATGAAGAAGGAGCTGAACCTGAATTTTTCATTTGTTCTCTGCCTCTCATGTTTCCTTTCGTTAAGACAAAGACGTCAGCTCTGGCTGTTGTGTGAAATGAATGCAATTCAGGCATGATGCTTGAGCTCAGAAATAGCCTGAAACCATCGCTTTGAACAGTGACTACCTGTTCAATGGGTGCTGTGTCAGAAGACAGGGGCCATCACTGCTGCATAACTATCAGTATCTGTCATACTTTCAAAGACACAAAGTCCTGGATCCGAAAGACCACATTAAAAAAGGCATTCCTAGGAGTTAAGGTAGTTGTGAAAGGCTTGAAGATGTGAAGTAAAAGTTTCGTAAAGACTCTCAAACAAGTAAGTGAAGTTAAAGAACCTTGTTGATTTTTTTGGCAGAGGATGAGGAAGGGGATTAGTTGAGAATTGCGAAAAACTGGGATAGGCAATCTGGCCACATCGTAAGCTGTTTCACAGTCACTTGCAGTGGTTCTGAAGAGTGAGAAAAGCCTTTAAATTCCCATTACAGGACTTTGTGGGGCATATGAGTAATTTCATTTTCCTGCGTGAGGATTCAACATTCAAAGTTTGCCTCACTACTCTCAGCATGGCAGTTTTTAATGATCAATAACACCCCAGCTCACCCAAATTTTCCTCTTTGTCTGTTTTTCAGATCTCCCTTCATTCTCACTAGTCTTCCCAGAATTTCTTGCCTCTGTAAGCTGTCCAAGTAACTCCTATCTTCTTTGGAATTCATTGCTCAACACTCAACATTGCTGCACTTCGCTTCACCAGAGGTCAGTGCTGAAAGGAACAGGAGTGGTTGAAACGTCTTTTTAGCTGTGACAGTTTATTAATCATTGTGGGTGATTAATTGTATGGGGTTTGCCTTTACACAATCCTTTTGATTCCTGTTAGGCTGTGATTCACAACAATGTGAAATATACTCCTGCAAAGCTCTAAATTAGTTCTTTGTTCCCTTTCTTATATTTGTGCAGTTAATTGTTCTTACCCGAATTCATGGCCTGGCATTTGCCTTATTAAACAGTATCTTTTCTTTTGTATTGCATTTCCCTGTATATCAGGATCCCATTGAACTCTAATCCTGTCTCCCAATGTACACTATCATCTTATTGGTGTGTTCATAAAGAAAACACCTGATAGTACCACTCCCTTAGGACTAACCCCTGCAGAGCATTACTGAGTCCTTTTCAGGATGTACCTGAACCACTCTTAATGAATTCCTCAACAGATTTTTCCCATGACTTGGTCAACTGCTTTTTTTCACCTAAATATCTTAGTTTGGTTACCGGAATGCTATACAGTATACTGTCAAAAGTTCATACAAGGCAAAGCGTACGGCATGTGTTGCTTCTCCTCTCTGTTACCTTGTGGTAGAAAGAACCTGGTTTGATTTGATATGATGTATTTTTATAAAATTCAGTCTGGCTATTATTCCTCTCCATGTTTTCTTTTGGGTCCTTAGAAGTAGTCTGTACGCTAATTTGTCATATAGTTTTTGCTCCACTGGTAGGAACTATTAGGAATTAGACTTTCTATAGGACTATTTCTGGTGCCTGGCAGCCCGCAAGCACTTATAGCAGTGGTAGTAGTGGAGCCCAGGTTTCACAAGCTTAGGCTGTGTGCAACTGTTACTGATAAAGCAAACCGTAGGGGTTAGCAGTGCGGAAATAACCACCAACTGGGCATGACCGCAGGAGCAAAGGTATTATTGTGAGCAGAACAATAACAACATGAAAAAAACCCAAGCAACTCACACCTAAAACTTCATTCTGTTTTGTTCAAATGAGAAGAAATCCTTAGTCTTTGAGAATGAACCTGGGCCAATCCTCCATCCTCATCTGTGCTGTGTTTGTCCTAGCCAGCCTTCCTCTCCAGAGATTCATGGTTATTGCTAACCTAGTAACAAATAGATATTCAAGCAATTAAAAAAAATGAATGGCAACATCTTCTAAGGCTGGTATGTCAATAAAAATCGTTTCTGACACTAACCATTCTCTTAGCCTATATGGTGAATATGGATTGTAAAGCCTGAGCCCTGGTGATTATTCTCCTTTCTAACCTTCTTCATATACCTAAGTGTTTTGCAGTATTTTAAAGAATAAATCTCAGGGTGTTTATGTAGAAATACAACACTTATAAAATTATGTTTCAACTAATCCTGTTTGTCACCTCTTTTTAAGATTTTAATAAAATAGGGGGCTTTGATAGGTTTTAATAAAATTAGAAGAAACTGTTCATTCAGAAGTATTTCTCATTCACTGCTAAGTTAGGACAGCAGATGTGATTAAGATATGGCAGGAAGAGAGAGATATTCTTGTTTCAGGAGTCTGGGCTAGTATATAAAAAGAATTGGTTTCTTTCTCCTTTAACTCTGAGTTTGTCTATGACAGCAAGCAAAGTTATTATCATGCACACAGAAAATATCAGTCTTAAAACTGGCAATTCCTATCTTCTGAATGCTTGGTGAACACAACAAATGTTTGTTTTAAAGGGGCATTACTTTTGTTAACTTTAATATTTTTTCCTGTAGTTTATTATTTGAAAGCAGTAAGATTTCTCAAAACTGATAGATATCCTCCTGCCTTTGTTGAACTCCTAGGTTTTCAACTATATCTTCTCTTAATTTTTTAATATTTCTTCCTGTAGATACAGAACCAGTTTGTTTATAAAATGGGAAGAAGTATAGTTTTGAGAAATATTTTCCAGACTCAATAAAAATTATAAACTTCCCTATTCTCCACATGACTGTCTGTCTGAATTGTAAGAAAGTAATAGTATCATTTTCAATCTCTAATAATATTTGAAGAGTGCACTCCATTGTGTCAAGATATGCCAGGGGAGCTGACAGTCTACATCCCAACTCAACCTTAATATCATATGATATCCATGAGCAACTGTGTCAAGATTCATTGCATGTATTTATTTATTTATTTTTCACATACTTCCAGTCAGAGAAAAGAAATTTCTGTATTTTTGATGCTACTGTTTACAGGGTTTCAAGTATTGTTTATTTTGGGTGACACAAAATACAAAGCTAGGATTTTTGTACTGAGTAATGAAAGCTTGTTTTTTTAATATATTTTTTAAAATGTAAGCAACATTGAGAAAACTACTTCCAAGGAATTTCATACTGTATACAGTGGAATTATATATATGGCTTTTGTAGGTGTTCAGTGTATAGATTCAACTTAACGTTCATGCCAAATGTGAGAAAAATGTTGCTTTATTTACAGGGTGACATGGGAATGAATACTTTTAGCTATCAGCATTTAGTCACTTGATTTGGTTTATTGTAGGTCAATTTGACTCAAAATAGAAAATGACGTTGCATTGTACTGGATTGATAAGACTTGTCACAGTATTAGAATATATTAGTGTTTCTTTAGTAATTTCAAAAAGATGTTAGGAAGTTGCCTGGGAGACAGGAGATGGGATGTACACATTACTAAAACTGCCTTCTCAGCATTCACAATTATGGTAACACGTTGGCCAGCCAAAGCACTGTTTAGATCTGCTGCTTTTGCTGTTCCTGCAGCTTTCTTCCTTGTTATGAGAAAACATGACAACCTTATTCTGGCACCTTCAAGAATAAATTATCTGCAGGAATAGAGAATACTCCAGTGCAAAAAGGAGAGAAAGACATTTCTGCTTAACTTGCCTTCCTCAGTCAGGTCAGTTCTGTAACTTATAAGGACCCACTTGTCATTAACATAAGGATCTCCTGTCAGCAAAGTGTTTATACGAATTGCAGCTACTCCCACTGGCATTTACATGGTCATAGTGGTTCAAAGGCTGCAAGAGAATACCAAGCCACCTGTACACCCCCAGATGTTGCACAGGACCAACACAGGACACCAAAAACCTCTCCTGAGCTGAGTTAAAACATCACCTGCTTGATCCAATAGCAAAGGAAAGATTACTTCATATTTTAGGATATTACCAAAACCACTGGTAAGAAGGAAAAGCAGACGGGGTGTCCTCGCAAACACTCTCCTGCCGTGTGCAGAGTGCACACATGGGCACAGTTAGAACGATCTCTGAGCGCAAAAGCCATCGCCGTTCAAGGCTGGCAAAATTCAGATGGAGCTGTTGGTGTCTCTAACAGGGATGGCTGGAAACGACCTTCCATGCACAGTAGACCGAGCTGACGAAACACGAGGCACTTCCAGTGCAGCCGTAGGAGCATGGTGCTGGGCTTAGCCTATCGCCAGTGTTTGGCCAGGCAAATCCACGCCTGCTCCGTGTACTCACCTCTTCCTGATCAGCTGCCTCTAAATGCCCCCTAGCACAGCATACAGCTCAGCTGGAGTCTGGGTGGTCAGTGTCCTAGTAAAGGATTCAAACCAGATTCCGTATCAAGCCTGGAAGACAAAAAGCAATTAGTAACGTTGGGGTCGGGGGGACAGTCATTCTTACAGTTAACGTACTGAAGTATTTACATGTTTACCATTTTGGCAGTTATTCTGGGTTTGCAGCATTCCTCTCCATTTTCCTTTGTACTAATGGTTTATTCCAGGTAGGTTTTCTTGTTGGAGGTAGATAAAGAAAAATAACTGTCCACTCCAGTGCAGAGAGAAATAATTTCTCAGGGACATTTGTACAAAACCTATCCCTTTTTTTAAAAATGAGCTTAGCTGTTAGTGCGGCCTGTGACAGAATTCCATGCTCTTGCAATTCGGTGCAGCTGAGTGGGACCATCTTGTTGTCCTTCAGCATTTTAAAGACTGTGTCACAGCTATATAAAACTGAAGAAAGAAGTGTCCAAAGAACACTAAAACAGGACAAGAGAACACACAGAAGGTGGACGATGTTGACATTAAAACTGTCTGCAACCTCAGTGCAGTGATGTTCATTATCCGTGCCTGCACTGCTTTCCCCGTGCAGATGGCACTCACAGGGACACTAAGCTGACACTGAGCTCTGGCGTTCTCTTAATCTGAGTGTCAGGTCTTGCCTACACAAGATGTCAATTATTTAAAGAACACCAGTGTTGCAAGGGTAAAGCAAGTGGGGAGAAAAAGGGTCCATTGTGCGATGGCGCACTGATTCCCTCTGGACACTTCCACAAGTTTGAGCTGGTTCAGAGAGAGCAAGATGCGACTGTAAAGCTTACTCAGATGTGTGCTTACAAACATATAGAGATTTCTGCCTGGTAGAGTGTCCATTTGGCTCAGCTGTATGCATTACCCTGTTAAGGCAGTCTTTAAAAGGAGTACAGCGCAACCTTAAAACTTCCTCCTGCCCTGATGCAAACTGGCTGTCAGTGGCTTCAGCAGGGACTGTGTGTGCACATAAAAATCTCAAGCTGAACTCGGGAAACAATAACAGCACACTTTCCTCTGCCTTCTCATCGCTCTTCTCTTGGCAGTGGTGCCAGCAGTTCTTCAACGGCAAAGCCCGGGCCGCAGCCGACTCTTTATCTGCACATCCGTCATCCCTCAGCCCCTCTCCCTGACACTGGTACTGCTGGGGCAGGCACTCTGATGCTCATTGGGTCCAGAAGCCTTGTCTGCTTAGAGACCAGTTACATGTGGGCTTTGGAGTTTGTGCAACGTTTTCCCCTGTGTGAAAAAAGATTGTTGTTTTTTCCATTTAAGTGCAAGAAGGATTTTTTCGACAGAGGCTCAGTCCACAGACCTACGTAGTTATTAAGTAGAAATCTGTTTACTGTACTTGGGGGTTAAGTAACCTATGTCTGCACTTATTCTCTAAGCAGAAACTTCCATCTCCTTATTGCATGTAAAAGAAGAGTTGGAAAATCCTTTATATTGCTTTTGCGTTGCTTAACAGGCTCCAACACCGTATAATTTCAGAAATACTAAAATGTTATCTCATTCATTTGTCACTAATAGGGTATTTGCACCATTTCAGTGAGTGTTATTATTATCAAGGCCTGGGGTTTGTGTTGTCTGTCTAGCAGTTCTGAATTTTGTGTGTGTGTGTGTGGCGAATTCAACATTCTCTTCTATATTTCATCTTCAGAGCCTCACAGGCCTGTGCGTCCCTATGACTAAATGAGTGGCTAAATATTCAGTTCCTGTTAGACATTTCAAGGTCTGAAAGGCAAAATCAGAAGATAATTATGGGTTACAAGAACAGAGAAAAAAAAATGTGATTCCCTATAATGTAGCTATTTAACAGAAAAATGTATTAATTTGCAGCTTATCATTAGGAGGGTTACTGTTCACTAGACATTCTTCTTTACAACATGTGCTGGACTGTCCCATTTAGAACAAGGAAAGTATTGCAAAAGAATTCTGTACCTGTCATCCATCAGTGAAAATAGAAGAGTGAATACACTGGATTTAGAGCAAGTGTAAGGGAACAGTGACTAAAGCATTTATATTAACTGAGACAGAAATTCAGTTTTGTTTGCTGTCATAATTCCAAAGGTTTCAGTGAGTTCATGATAATTTTGACCGGAAAATATTTTCCTTCATTATTCTAACAGCACAGTGCTCATCTGAGTTTTCTTACCATATACCTTCTCTGGTTAAAATCCAAAGGAGCAAGCCTTATTTGACTCTTTGGCCTACTTCTCATTTTATGTTTCTGTTTTCTCTTTTTTAAAGTCCCTTTTAGAGAAGAAAAAGGAAGGAAAAGGTCTGGAGGAGATGGTGTCAGGTAGCCAGAGACAAGTGAGGCTGCATAGAGTGCCATGGCCTTCCAAAGCACCCTGGAATTCATATGACTCTGTGGGTTAAAGAGCATCATCAGAAAAATATGTGAAAGAAAGAAAGCATGTATGTGCGGGCAATCTAACCATTTTTTTCCTTTCTTATATGTTCTTGTGGGAAGGAATTATCTGGTCTACCAAAACAAATATTATTTTACTATCATCTGCTCAGTAAATATTTGAATACAAATTTTTCACCAAAATGCAACCCATGAAAGTTAAGGAATGATCACATACCCAGGTCAGGTTCTTTACAGACAAGACCCGTTAATGTATACATCTAATATAAAATGCCATTCCTCCCATATGGTGGTGTTGCATGCTACTAATTCAAATCATAGAACGGGGACTAGATAAACAAAGAAACAAACAACTCAGATATAACAACAACAGTGGTTACATGTGAATTTTAATGTTTTTACTGTTTTCCATCCATATAATTGGGGTTTATGCAATCAAGCTTCAGGCTCTGCCACTGCCTTGGGTCATCCTATCTGATCTTGTTCTTCAACCAACCCCTTTGTCCCTTTCAGACAAGGTAGGGCAATGCTCAGCTGCTTCCCTCGAATTTCTCCCTACTAGTGCAGGGTGTTCCCTCAAAGGGCCAGGCAGGATCAGTGTTGGTACAGCACAGGCTGTTCCATGGGCTCGTCAAGGCCAATTGATCCAGGCCAGGCATGGCACATACACACACACACTGGCATGCACACCGAGTGTCTGCACCTGGTCTTTACATCCAGGTGAGACTTACTAGTAACGTGCAATATTCAAATCACTGTGTTTTTAAGATTTATATTTTATATCGAAAATGTGTCTTCTACTTCTGCAGTAAGCCACTTGGATAAGCCCCTATTGCTAGAAATACGTTGTAGCATTAAGTTTAACGAAGCCTAAGTTTAAAGCAGCGAGTGGAAGAGAACTTTCCAGCTGTTTGTGAGTAATAAATGAGAAAATGAGTAATATTAATATCTCACACTAAAGCAACCTAATTATTTCTACTGGGACCCTCATTTAGAGGTGTAATTTGCAAGTCACACGGGAGTGTTTGATCTCTTCATGTGAAGAAGGGTAGGATTCTGTTAATTTCAAGTAGAGACAATCACATAATTAATTTACCCAGCAGGAAAACAGAGGTCATTGAGCAAGTGTGCCCAGAGCTGTTACTGCCAGGGAATGACCTCTCACATCTGATTTTACACTGTAATAACTAATGGCACATCTCTCAGCAATTACATCTTTATTCAGCAAACTTAAAGAGAAAGCATTTTTAATACTTTTAAGAACTTCTGGTTTTCTTCCTTCAAAAATACCTGCACCTGCACCTGCACCTGCACCTGCACCACAGTGTGGGCCTGGAAATGCCCGAAGAGGAATGGTTCCACTCCAGAAAAATTGCTTTTTTTTTTTTTTTTTTGGATACTCCCTGCTTCTTCAGGAAGTATATTGAGGAAAGATGGATATATTTTTCCTCTTCATTTCACCAGGAATCATGTCACAACTTCTTCCTATGTGCAGTTCCCTGGGAGGTGAATCCTTGCAAATAATTCTAATCCCTTCTTATTTTGTCTCAAAAAGTCCCCCTTTATTAGGTGCAGTGATAACCTTGACAGGAGCACTAGGTAATAGAGCTGCTTCCTGTCACTACAGTTCCCATTAGTCTCTCAAAATTTTGATGCAACAGGAGGACACGTCTTGTCCTGACCATTGTCATCCATGTTCTATTTCCAGAACCATTTACAAAAATCAAACTGGGGCTATATGCAGCTAGGCTGTAGCTGTGTCAACTGATCACCGCAAATTTCAACTTTGGTTTGTGTTTTTACTTAATCTCCTTTGAATCTGTTGGTACCTAGTCTGCTGACTGGGTGCTAATAATCTCATATAGGGTGGTTTTTAGAAAATAATACCTTTGCAAGTTCAGAGTAACATCAGTCCCTGCAAAGCCATGGGAAGAGTGTTCCTCCTCAGAGAAATAAAGTTCTTACACATGAATTATGCATTATTATGCAATACAATAAGCAGGTAAAAAACCAATAGAACAGAAGTGATAGGTACATAAATTATGAATTAGTAGATTAAATAGTGCCAGAGGATATTTCCAGGCACTGAAACTTGAATATCATTCTCTCAGACAATCCCCAGGTATGGCTGGGGAGTTAGCATCGGCCAGAGAGCATTTCCAGTAGGCAATAGGATGTTGCCACCCTTTTTTAGAGAGTGACAATACAGTAAAATAGACATGGGTCACCCTTTGCCAGTTGTTTCCAGTGCCATGCACTAATAGAATCATAGAATAATAATAATAATAATCCACTGCTTTAGATGTAATCTGGAAACTTGTACATCAGTTTGGAATGTTTGCCTATTGATTTGCTGGATAGTTGTAAGAATTTGGGAAGAATTTCCTCCAGGCCCTGCTCTCACTAAGAGAGACACAGCCTTTCAGCCTTCTCTCTGTGAGTACCTCTGCTATCTCCCCTACCAGCTGGCCACTGCGGGCTTGGCCCACACTGCAGAAAATCTCTGGGTCTGTTCTGGGGGTGAAACATGGGTTTGAGTCCAAATGTTCATACCACACGTTCTGCTCAGATACAAGCCTGAGCTGAGGCCAGGTCAAGTTGGACCAAAACCTGGAAGGAGAAAATTCATGTAGATCAAGCCCAAGCTGTCAATCATGCAACCTGTGTGGGTTGGGCACCGGTACTACTGTCTGCTACAACGCAATTAGGGGTCTAAGCCCTACTTAAGCGCAGCATCCAAATATAACCAAATCTGCAGCCTTCAGTGGAGGTCCATATACCAGAAAGACGTATCTTTGATAAATCTGCCTGACATTTTAAATTTTTACTTCTAACCCACAGTAGTAACCCTAGACCACCATCCTCTACACACGCATATGCACATTCATGTACCAGAGGAAAGCAGTGAAAGATGCAGGCAAATATAATTGGAAGATCCATGCCTCTAACCATGGTATAAGAGCTGAGTATTATTTTGTCTTCTGTAAGTCTAACACTGAGGTGTTTGATAAAAGCTGACAGAAACACTGGGAAGGGCCTCTACTCTCCTCAGAATCTTCATACCTTTAAGGTTTTCTCCTACTGGAGACTACCACATAGTGACAGCAGCAGAAATGGATAAAGAGCAAAAATATATCCTTTTAACTTCCTTTACATTAAAAATACAGTACAGGCCCATCAATGGCATTCTTTTCATTGTCTCACTTTTGGAATGTCTTGAAGATGTTCTTCCACAGGTATTACAGACTCTCTCAGAGGGCTGGTAAGATGAGGCTTCAGTGAGATATAACCTCCACATAAAACGACAGATTTCAGTGACAAGGTGATATCAGTAGCTTAAGAGGCAGTGAAAAGAAATCTCATCAGAAACCAGACTGCAGAGAGCAGTTCTGCTGAAAACTCCCACTGCCACAGGATGACCTCACATATCCGATCCCCACCAGTGAAGGCACTGAGCTACGTGTTGTGCTGTAGGCACCAGGCTGCTTCCCTTGCATCATCAACTGGAAGGGTTGAAGCAATGACTGAGGCATGTAATTGTACCACACTGCCACTCCTATCTGCAAACCATCTACAGGGGATCTTCTGAAAAAGAAGTGATCAGGAGGAAACAGAAATGAATAAATGAAGATAATGACGCAGACTTCTTTTGCAAAGTGCTTTCAGGTCAGCAGATAAAAGCAACACGTGAAAGCTAAGCACAGTATTATTAGTAATAGCATTTGAAAAACTAATGGATTACAGGGTTGTGAACAAGGAAATTTATAGTGACTGCAACTTTTAAAAGGAAAAAAACCCCAGGAGAGAGGTACAGAGCTGCCCCTCGCTTGCAGTGAAAGTAACACTAGACAACGCTTGCTTAAACATCCCCTTCAGCATCGCATTAACTCGATTGATTTTCACATTTCTTCTTTTAATTATAAAGTCATATTTGAAAGTAAGTGACATCATAGCTATACCAGCTGGAGAATGGCACAAACAAAGCGTACTGGAACAGGAGTGACAGACTGCAGGGCAGCTTTAATTAATAAATGGCTTGCCTTGCCAGGCATGAAGCAGTTGTGTATTGACCCGCCAAAGAAATGGAGCTTTTCTGTGAGTAATATAGTACTAATTAAAGCAGTGTATACATGTTTAGAGAAAGTACGTAGCAGGGGGCTGTCTGGAAAAAGGAAGGTTGTTGGGGTTTTGTTTCTTTGTTTACTGCTTCTTTCTTTTTCCTTTGCTGTGCCTTTTCAGTCTGAGACTGGAAGGGTGGCTAATTATTTTTCTGCAGCAGCAAAGTGCTCCACTACAGCCTTCATTCTGGTGATGCCCTCACTCTCTATGTACACTCACTTAGAGAAAAGACCAGCATAAAGCACTGCCAAAGTCAAAAATTCTTGTGGGAGGTTACAGGCACTTCCTGGAGGAATATGTGTACTTCAGAGTGTGATTTGTCATTTGAAAGGTTTACTTATGATGAACCCATACAGGCCTCTGTTAAAGTAAACCACCAAATGTCAATATAGGTTTTATTCCATTCTGTGTATGTTCACTACTTCCTATACACATGAAAATCTGCAGGTTATCATTATGTAAGGTGATATTTGTCAAGTGTGTTTGCTCTCTTGTGTACCCACACTTCTTTGTTGTTAAAATTTCTTTGGGTATCACTAGGACTTCTGTTCTGGGAGAAATACACAACTTTTTAAATGCATGAACAGGAGTGATTAGAAATGGGGAGTGACTGGCTGAGAGTTGGGCATTCAGCTTGATGACAGCTGAGAGGATGGGATGCTTTAACCATTGCAAAGTGCAAAACCAGAAGGTTTGATTTTAAGACTACTACAAGAGATCTTTCAGGCTGGAAAGCCTGATGTCTACAACATGTGAGCATTCAGATTCCAATTCTCAAGATTCCTTAATATCTGCATTGTTTTTTATTCACTATTTCTTAAAAAAAGTTGCAGGAAACTGACTAAACTACAGATGATAAATTAACAAAACATTCACCTTGGCTTGTGCTCACATAGTCTTCTGGTAAGACTGTCTGTTTATTTTCAATATAAACTGTGTTCTGCAAATAAGGATAATAATAATAACAATAATAATAATAATAATAGATCCTGGACTCTTTTTATTCATAACTACAGTATTTGGGGTTTGATTTGTCCGCTTCCATGATTCCTGATCCTTTTGCTTTGAGATGTCTCACATATTTGTCTATGGCTTAAGAGTTTTTTGCCTTTTCTTCTACCTATAGCCAGCTTGCTTTGTCTGACAAAGCAATTCATTCACCAGTTCCATTGCACCCAGAAAAAGGCTGCTTTTATTTCAAACCAAATACACCATATATCTTGGGAGGGAAGGATACCTGTTTCCTTGGTTTCTCATTTCATGCCTGCAGTAGATCACCTGGCAAAGCTGGATTCTGCCAGGACACACCTGCCTTAAAATCAGACCAAAAGCCATTTAGTGCCAACAGTGTGTTTTCCATATTCTGGAGTTTCTTCCAGAGAGAACATGCAACACACACTTTTCCAAGGTCCAGTAGTATTTTATTTCAAATTGAAGGTTCGAGTTACATATGAAATTTATAATCACAAACTGATAAAAGGCCCTTTAAAAGACAACATCCCCTCCCAAAATAAACCCAAACAACAACAAAAAAAAAAAAACCCCAAAACCCCCAAAACCAAAACAACCAACAAAACAAAACACTTTCCCCTTCAAATAAAATAACATAGAAAGGCCTCCAAAATCCTATCCCCTAACTGCATATTAAGGTCAAAAGTTTATCAGTCACTTCTACAGGCTGATCTCACACAAGTGGGATTGCTTGGGCAACACAACGCACATTAGGATCATGGTATAAGAGATTGGATTTGTCCAATAGCTGCAGTGACCTTCAGTGTACACATACACATATAAGGTATTTGGTCAGCCATAGGTGTTTCTAGAGAGTAATTTACTTGATCTGTTGTAGATATCTACTTGCATATCATCTTCTGTAAGTGTCTCCATCCCTAACCTGAGTACAGTGCCTCTGGGTGAGTGTCTCAAAAACCTTGCTTCAGATCTTTGTGACTGTGCCTTGCAATTTCAAGGTTTCACAGCTAAAATGTTCTGGAATGATATATCCTGGTAATTACACTAGAATCATTATCAAGGACACATTTGCTTCCACAATTGCAGCAACAGAATTACATTTTTGCCATAAAATGGGACTCTGTTAAATGAGATGGTGGTTTTCCACCTTCAAGGTGCTACCGATTTCCGTATCCTATTTACTGTGTGCACAAATAAGAAAGGACTTTATCACCTAGACCCCCAAACTCATCTTGTATTTGAACAGTTCTGCTTTGTTTTTTCCAGTTCATGCACCAGCAGCTCTGCAAGTTCTTAAATGGCAAATGGGGTTATAAAGGGAATCCTTACAAACAACAAGAAGATAGCAGTTACACGGGTATGATAAGATCGGTTTGCATTTACAGAGGATGCATGAGATTATGAGCACATTACTTAGGGTAAGGCTTATCATGTACAAGGCTCATAGTTTTTCCTATTGTATTTTGCATTGATTGTATTTTTAAACAAAAATATTTAGACCTTTTTTCCTCCTATATTTAAAATTAGAGGGACTTTTCGGTCAAAAACATGTAAATAGAAGTGTTTTTCTCTGATTTATTACCATAGGAATACAGACTTGACATTTGGCAAGAACTTACCTACTACTGAACCTCCCAGGCACGTATTCAACATTCAGTTGGTACCATGGTAGCAAGCAGTGTGGCACAATAGGAACCATTTTTGGATGTAAGGAAGAAGTTCTTCACCGAAAGGGTTATCACGCACTGGAACAGGCTGCCCAGGGAGGTGGTGGAGTCACCATCCCTGGATGTGTTTAAGAGACGGGTGGATGAGGTGCTGAGAGATATGGTTTAGTGGCGGACAGATACGGTTGGACTGGATGATCTCTAAGGTCTTTTCCAACCCAGTGATTCTATGATTTATATGTAACGGTTGCTGCTAAAGACCAAACATCCACTTCAAGGTTGGTTTGTTTGTTTGGTGTGTGTGGGGTTTTTTCTGGATTAGCTCTAGTTTGGTCCTGAATATCCACTGAAGGGTGCTTTAGAACCATCTTTTGTTTTAGTTTCACCTGAGAATAAGAGTCTAAGTGCTGTGAATAGTATCTTGACAAGAACCGAGTTGCAATAGATGGGGAAATCTGAAGATTCATTTCCACACATCAATTGCAGTTTGAACCAAAACACTAATGCAGGTGCAGCCAGCAAGTGGGATGTGCACAAAGATTAATTTAGCTGACCTCCCCAAACTCCTTCCACAATTAATTGAGACAGAAATTAAAAGTCAACTTGAGCTTCACTTCTGACCCTTCCAGTCGCAGTGTTTCCTTCGTAGGGAGCAGTGGGCACTTACTGCACAGTAAGCAGAGAGCAATACCATTGAGGCATACAGGAGTAATAGGGTGGTTAAAATAAACTGGTATTTAGCTGTTTCACTGGACTGATCTTGGTTGTATTATCATAGTCTTTAAGAAAGGATTTTTCAAAGCCACTTGCTGTATAGAGCAACACAGAACATCCCAGCCCCTCTTGGGTTCACGTAGATGCGACATCCACTGTGCTATGTCTCACAACAGTCTAGGCTGGGGTGGCTCCCAGCACAGCCAGGTCCACCTTTAGCCAGTCTCTAAGGAATCAGAGATCTCTTACACTCAAATATAGCAGTAACAAAGGAGATGAAAATGTCTTGCATGTTTCTCCTTATGCACCAAGAAGATCCCCAGTGACTGGTATGAGACCTAGGGACTAGAGAAAATCTACTGATTGAAAATAAGAACTGTGTTAATTAAGATTAGTTGTTTAGATTGTTGCATTGTAATGTGCATTAAAAATATTTACTAATATTTTCATACAATATATATATACAAAATATAATTTTGTGTTCTACCTTTGGATTTTTATCTTATCGAGACACAGAAATCTTGGTTTTCTGAACTGAGATGCTATGGAATTTCCTATGGGTCCATGAAAAATTTAGAGCATCAACTTTTGCTTTAATTTAGAAAGGAGACACAGTTTGAAACAGATTTCCCATGAGAACAAAATTCTCTTATCTTCTATCCCTAGTCCATAATTCTCTATTCTTCAGTGTTTTACCAGTGATACTCTATTATGGCTGACGCTGGTGAGAGCTTACAGAGTCTGCTGAATCCTGCTTCTTTCTGTTTTACCTACCTCTCACCTCTGTTCCTTTATCTGTACTCTGTATGACTTTGGGCTCATCCTACAGCTTTTGAAGGTAACAGTAAGAGATCAGCAGGAGCAAAGCTAAGGTCTAAAGCTCACAGTACTTGAAATGACAGCTCATGAACTGATGGATTCATCCTCAAACTACCCTTTGTCTTCAAGGACACTCCATTTAGACAACATTCCTCCTGTGTGCTATCAGTGACAAGATCATGGCCACAGGCTTTCTGTAAGTGCTTTGGGCAGGGAAATGTCTCCCTACATTTGTCTGAAAAATGACATTAAAACCCAAGGATGTTGTGGCAATGAAGTAATAATAATGTTCATTTTTAACTAGAGTGCACATTTTACATCCTTTCCCCTACAAATTCAGTGAACATTTTCAAAGGCATTGTGTGCAGCCAAGTTCAAGCCTTTGGAACTTGCTCTTGAGAAATGTCTGCTAATGGTGTACTTTATCTCAGTAACGTTTACTTACAGAAACATACATCATAAAGTTGTTGTGCTCCTTAATATGTTTAAATTCCCATGTACAATGAATTTTAATGCACTGTTCTTACAGCATTGACTTATTTCATTCTCATATTTTGCAATATTGATCAAATTGATTTGAGAGTGCTGAGAGATGCTGCATTACAATATGGTTACTTATACCTCCAACTTACATAAATTCACAAATTGTTTAAAAACTGGCAATAAAAAGAAATTATTTGCTTCTAAATCTTTTTTTTTTTCTGGAGTTATGGTTGTCTGTGTACTCTATTTCTATCAGAATCACATGCACCTACGAACACTGCCTTTTTGCTCTCTGTACAGATTATTTATAAGCAGCCAATTTAGTAGTGATTGAATTATTAGAACAACACAAAAATGGTTTTCATAGCTAGACTGAGCCCACACTGATTTTCAGATCATGAATAAGCTCAATTCAGTATAGGCTGCAGAATCAAGTGCTGAAACTATTTTTCAGTTGTTCCACATGATTTTTCTTATTAAAAATTACTGGCTGTCTTTTAGCCTGAAAAACCTCTGCTGAGTGAGAATCTACTTTTCCATGCTCTGAATTGCCCTCTGGAGGAAGCTTCCGGCTTCTTCCATCAGCTAGGCTGGCCAGAGAGATGAAGATTGCAGAATTGAAGTAGTCTTTTAATCGAGCCTGTAAGAAGCTTCACTTTCTAATTATTTTTCTCTGGTCTTGTTTTGCAGACGATGTCTTCTGGGACACATTCTTAGTTTCTGTTACAGCCCTATAACATAAATTGTTGACTTCCAATAGAATCTGCACTGTTAACAGTATCTCGTGCAGCTTGGTTTCCTCATAATATGTATGCACTTGACTGTCTCAGGGCAGGATTATCTAAGTGAAAGTGTGACTAGAAATGAGCGAATAATATTTTGAGAGATTCAGAAATGTCTGCTTTAATTTTCAGATGAATTCACTTCAGCAGGCTCACTCTTCTTTTGTGTTTTGTGTATGAATATTCCAAAACCCAGGATAGTAAAAATATTGGCCAAAAAGAGCAGATTGGAATTAAATAGCAAAACATGGAAGAAAATTCTTATCATATTTTAATTAAGGGTACTCACACTGGAGATCCAAGTCTATGAGGTGTACTTATTTATGAACATAAATATGGCACATGATCAATGGAACCAAACATATCAAACCAAATAGTCACTACACCAAGTGATTCTTCAGTTCAGGAATCTCTTACAGAAATTTCTGGGGTGAGGTTCATCTCACCTGACTGTAATCATCAAAATGCAGAGATGTAAGTCAGATCAAATGGCCTCTCTTTACTTGCCCTAGTCCATGGGGAGAAATAACAGCTCTAGAGAGCAACTCCCCTGGCCTCGCTGTAGACATCTGTATGAGAAGATGATGATGACCTTCCTGGACATAGGCTGAAGTGACTCCTTCACATTCAGAAGTTTTAGAAACCTAAGTGACCAGTGAGTAGCTTTCAGCAGCACACCCATACAAGTCTTGAAAACTGTAATATGCTAATGATGAAAGCCAGCAAGCTACAGCTCAGAGGATCTGATCTCATCCACATCTAATGGAAAGCACAGAACAAGAGGCAGAGAAGAAAATGAGGAAAATGATAAAATAAGACACTTGAAAGCCGGAACAATGGGAATTGGACTGCAGATTATTTAAATAAGTATAGCTTCCTTTCTTTACATGAACCTGCCTTTCAGGGAGGGTATAGTTACTCTTCCTAGGAAGAAGGTGCATTCATATCTTACAGTGTAGAAAGATGAGACTGCAAAACTGATGATTACCATTTAAAATATCATTTTTCATTTCATGCTTTAGATAATATTGTTGGTGGGAACTATCATCTGATATTGGATGATAATTAGAAGGAACTGGGGCAATGTGAAGGCAAAATGGTTTAATGATGTTTCTTTAGGAACATTTGCTATTTAAATTAGCAGAAATTTACCATTTACTTGTATGAACCCAGGATTATGCCCTAAGTCTTTTCCAGGAGTTTGATTTGTAAAGAATATAGTACACAGCAACACTCTTACAGCCATTCACACTGATATCTTTGGCCACTGGCTCATTGATTCAGCATGAATCTTCAACAAATTTAATCTACCCGATCCACTTAAATTTTCATAATTTGTGGCATAACTCCCTCTTCTTAAACATAGAATTTTCTAACAAATTATTTATTCTGTCAGAAAGCAGTAGCCTATCAAAACTAAAAGTTTTTGTGAAGAATTTTTCTAAGTTTATTTACAAATTTCATGCTCCCCGCCTACCTCTCTCCAACCCTCCCCCCCACACACATTTTGTCCAATCACAAAATAGCAAATGGTCCTCTGAGTTATGGCATGCACATGAAACCAGGGGAGTGAGATGGACAGATGTAAATCTGGACTTCTCATACAACAAGGGGGTGTCCTAAGCTACTGGGCAGCGTGTGGTTTCAATATTTTCAGGAATGCTGAGCAGGTTACAGCCTGCTCTTCTGTGTTTTTCCAGCTCACCCTTTCCTCACTTTCAGCAGGCGCTGGGGCTGCTTCAAACAGGACACAGATTTGTCATCTTTATTTTTGGTAAGTGCTTAGCTTTTGAATATTTCATTTGCCCTCTCTAAGCAATACTTATTCTGATCCTTTCCCGCATTTCAAAGGATTATTTTAGACTGGATTCAGAACCTGGAAATAACGTACATGCACAGCTGACAAGATATTGCCGGTGGGGAAGTGTGTTGCCCTTGATATGGGCAGACAATGGGATCAGACAGCCTAAAAAATCCTCACAACTTTGATCACTGCTATTACTTTACTGAGTTAAAATCACCGATCACTTGTCAAAAATAAAGTCAAGAGGCCGTTTTTCTCATATTTCTTTCTGCAACTCATTTGTTTTTCTTTTATCGGAAGGTATAAAAACAAGTGTAAGTGTTCAGGATCTAACCCCATGGCTTTTCTGATACCATCTGGTCTGACAGTGACCAGTAACAAAAGTTTTACATGAAGGTCCAATAATAAAGTCCACAGAATGGATATTTTATTTGCTCACAGGGGATGTCCTTTCCCAGTTCCTCCTGACTGTTATTTGATTAATGCCAGAAGCATAAAGATTATATCCTTCTTTATGTTTTTGTTTCAGTTGTTCGTAGTATGCTTGAGCATTCAGCTGTTTTACCTTCTCAAATAAGCAGAACATCTGAATCTATGTATCATCCTCTTTGCTTGTGGGAGTTTTTCATTAACTTGAAAGAGAAACTAAAAACTTGTGAAAGAGTATGGCAATACCTTAGCTGCCAAAAACTTATCCTAAAGGCTAGACATATGCAGCTGGCACAAGCTTGCACATGGGGAAGCTGGGAGACATAGAGCATGAAACCCTGCTGCAGGGATGTACTAAGTTACTAACAGGTATTCAGACCAGTTTTGCATAGGCCACTTCCTCTACAGGTGCAGATCCTACCTCTTTTCTCCTGCTTTCCTCCCTTTCTGGATAACATGCGCCCAAGGAGATGCCTGGAGAAATCCTCATGCTTCTTGGAATGTCTGCTGCTTGTGCAGAAACCCTGAAACGAGTGGTGATACTTTCCCATACACAAACCATGGCAAGTATCACCATCTTCTGACAATTATATATACGTCTAATTTCACTAATTGTTAATTCTTTCAATTTCAGTTAGCTTGTTCATTATAATACCTGACCAAGATAAACTACTGTATGTGCCCCAGACAAAACTCAGCGTTACTCCCTGCCTACTCACATCCCGCTATACCAGTCCTGGGGACCCAACTCTGACAGCCTTACCAATTTGGAGAACAACATCACTGCTCAGTCAGTCATCTTGCCTGACAGCAAACCAATTTTGATACATAGGAAATATAGCTATGAACAATCTAGTTAAATCTGCCCACAAGTACATGCAGAAAAAAAAAGGATGTATTAATTTTCTTCTTGTCAGGAAAATGAGCAAGCCATGAACACTGAAGTTCTGCAGTCATGAGTTATATACTGTATACAGTGATAACATGTGTTGCAATGTTTACTGATGTACTGTGAAATTTCAAATTACTTTTTTTCATTAGAAACTTAATAGCTCCATTGGAAGCAATGAGAAATACAGGCTAATTTTACAAATATTTCTTGTCATCACGACAAGACAGTTTTTGCATAGTTTTCGTTGAAGCAACAGAGCAGAAATATCATTTTAAACTTCAGTGTCATTCATCTCCATTACTTTGTTAATATGCTATGCCACTGCCATGTCTCCAATCAACCGAAAAATATCCTGAAGAGTAATAAGAGGATAAGCACCTTCCAAAATAATTGTTTGATCAGGTATGAAGCGTCTCTTTCATACAGAGTCTTTACATTAATGACTGGGTTTAATTAGACTGGTTAGAAGTCAGAAAGAAGCAATTCGTTCTCAGCATAATAACCTGCTAATTACTGGCTGCACAAAAAAGGCTATTAATAAAGAGAACTTTTGCTATTAAGGCCTATAACAGGGCAACTTCCATTCCTTTCACATTTCCTGCATTTATTACAAACGATTGCAAGACTCTTTTCCAGGCTTATTGGTCTCTCTTCCACTACACTACACTGAGTTAAAGAAGCAGCTTTAATGCTAACAGTGTCATTTCCATTTACACAGAGGGTATAGAGAGACTTTAAGCAACGTTCTCAAGATCAGTGATTATAGACCCCTAGAATTTCTACTTTGTTCCTTTTTTTTTTTTTTTTCCTCATGAAAAAACAGGTAACAGGCACTTCAAAATCTCCTGCAAGAATGATACTTGCAAGGATTGTTTGGGAAACTCTCTTCATTTCAAAATACTGAGATTTGGGGCCAGAGAACATCAAAGTAATCATGATTATAATAGCGAAATACATTCTAATATGATCTTAAAAAAAGGTAGCAGCTACTTATTAAATCGTTGAATATTTGATTTTTCTTCTTAAGTCAAAGTAGTTTCTACTTACATTGCAATGCCCCACTATTTGTTTGTACCACTTTATATGCAGTGATACTTCCTACAATGTCCATGCTACAATGAGATCATGTAGGGTCATGGTTAAGCCCTAGCTGGTAACTAAACACCACCCAGCCACTCACTCACTCCCCCCACGATGGGATAGGGGAGAGAATCGGAAGGGTAAAAGTGAGAAAACTCGTGGGTTGAGATAAAGACAGTTGAATAGGTAAAGCAAAAACCACACACACAAGCAAAGGAAACCAAGCAATTCATTCACCACTTCCCATGGGCAGGCAGGTGTTCAGCCATCTCCAGAAAAGCAGGGCTCCAGCACACATAATGGTGACTTGAGAAGACAAACGGCATCACTCAGAACATCCCCCACTACTTTCTTCTTCCCCCATCTTTATGTGCTGAGTATGACACTCTATGATATAGGATATCCCTTTGGCCAGCTGGGGTCAGCTGTCCCAGCTCTGTCCCCTCCCAACCTCTTGTGCACCCCCAGCCCACTCACTGGTGGGGTGAAGTGGGAGGCAGAAAAGGTCTTGATGCTCTGTAAGCTCTGCCCAGCAGTAATGAAAACGTCCTTGTGTTATCAATCCAAATCCAAAACATGGCCCCATACTGGCTACTGTGAAGACAACTAAATCTACCCCAGCCAAAACCAGCACATGTAAAAAAATAAAAATAATTTAATAAAATTCTTTTCAAGATTGAAAAATTTTTGTTTAGATTTTTCAAAAGAAGACACAATTTAAAATATTATTTAGTTAGTAATATTCTTTGTATGAAAACCTGGTTTTGAAAAAAATCACAGCTACTTTAGTCAAGTTTTTAATTTGATGAAGGAAAACAGACCACAGATACAACTTCTTTCTAGAAATATTTCCTGTTTTCCATTAGTAGCTTCCAGTGTGAACACTGAAGACTCTGCTCTAAGCTACCAAATTCTCTGTGGCCAAACAATGAATGCGCCTTGTTCTCCACTCTTACATTCCTGTCCCAGATCGCAGGAGCTCAAAAATGCTATCCTCACTGCTGAAGTCAGGGGAAATTCAGTGGAAGCAGTATTTAATCTGATATATACTAAAGAACAATTCCAGAATTAGAAAAGAACTGAATGTCAGTGAGGGTTTTTTAAGATGCTCATGTTTTGAAACCCAAGGAACAAGTCTATGTACAAGACGCTAATTTACCTTTGAAAAAGTGGAGCTATGGCAACAAGAAATCCCCACAGTAAATTATGGAAAAACAACCCACTCAAATACAATGTGGAAAACCATCTTATGTCCAGCAGAGCTCTCTCTCAAAACACTGATTTGAATTATGGTTCTAAAATTAAATAATTGCATACATGTAATTCTTAGTATAGAAATTTACATTTAACATTAGGAAGACGACTGTGTGACTGTAGAAAAACACAAACACTTTTCCTATGTCTCATTCTTTCATGCTCAGATACCTGTGAATGGTACTCTAACGGATCTGCTTGTTCCCAAGTGCTCATGAGCAGTTCAGTGAGATTGACCCTAATCATAAATTCAAAATAACATGTTAAATGCAGAAGTATTATTGAACCTTTCTGAGATTAGATTGACTGTATACTTTATTGTTCAGCTATGAGTTCAAGAAAAAGGCACAAATGAGAAGTACATTACCTTTGCAAAATAACTCTAGTACTGACACAAAGAAATGCATTTCAAGTTATTACTGTTGCAAAGATTCTACCCAAGGACTGACTTCACCTGGCCTGCAAGATCCAAAGCAGACAGTCTTTAAATTTTTTTGGTCTTTGCTTGTTATTGACTTCAGTTATTAGAACAACCCTTGGCAAAAATTAGAAGGTCCTAGCTGATTTGTAGAAATTCATTGCATTGGCTAAACCACTGGAAGGTAGCAAGCTCCAATCATATGCTCTCCTCTGCTTTCATCATCCTTCAGCCCAGTGGGCTGTCATACCGGGCAAAAATTCCCCCTTTATCTCCCTTTGACAGTAAAACTGCTTTCATTGCGCCACTCCATCAGCTGCAAGGATTACAGCTTCTACTGGGTCAGATTAGGTTTCCCCATATTTATTATGTCTTCTTGCTAAGGGCTCCTTTGGGCAAAAGTTTTCCTAAATATCAGTCCAGTTGGATCCTAAGCATTATGTTTTACTACATTTTACTAGGACAGTGGTTTACAGTTCACCATCTTAATTCATATCTGAAATTTTCAGAGGAGCCAAGATGGAAAATTCTTCAGTTCCTGATATTACCATGTTGTCGTGTTTTAACTCCAGCTA